>NC_090884.1:4860907-4870907 GCF_036669925.1 Montipora capricornis | reverse complement strand
AGGAAAAATGGCGCACTATTTTGGGAACCATTCACGTTTTGAGACGAAAGAATACGCACTGCATGTGCAACAAGATTGTTTTCCGCTTCTAACCAATGATAATGTTGTTTTGTGTCGTTGTCGTTTCCGTGGCGGTCATCATTTTTCAAATTCCCTTTTTACAAGTTACGCTGAGAGGTTGACTGAACCAGAAACTACCAGGATCTTCTTCAGCAAGCGGTCAGAGCGGGGCTTATTCGTATTCCTGAGACATTCTGGAAAGGCACTCATTCTAACCACCAGCTGCCTCCACTTGAGTTTTCGATTTCGGAAATATTTTATGCAGGAGTGCATTAGATAAGAGTGTTGATCAATCATTTTGCGGTCTTGCATCAACACAGTCACAAATGGAGTTATTTTAACAAACAAAGGGCCGCCAATTTTAACCAATCAAAGGAAGCCATGTCACGCGTGACTGCTTCTGCTATGTTTTTTCAGGGACATGGCAACTGATTTTCGCGGGAAGGGGTATTCTAAAAATAGACCCATTTGTGACTGTGCTGGGGAGCCCACCCATGCCATAACAACACTCTTATCTAATTTACTTTTGTTTTATGTGAGAATTGTTTGAAAAACTTAAATCCTTTTGCGTTCTTACTTTCACTTAGAAAGTAGCCTGCATGACAGGCGCTTTACGAGCCAGGCGGGGCGAACGCGATATTTCGCGCGGAGCGCGACATAAAGTAGCTCCGCGCGAAATATCGCGTTCGCCCCGCTTGACTCATAAAGCGCCTGCTATCATGCAGGCTACTTAGAAAGCAGTGCGGCCCAGTAGTTAGAGAGCTTGCCTTGAGATCCGGAAATCTCGGGTTCAAGACGCGCTCTGACCACTCGTTCAATTTGTTCCTGGTAGTCCCTGGTTCAAGTTGTCGGCTGCACTTCTAAGTAGCCGACTGGTTTGTTTTCCGGCCAGTTGGGATTCTTAACAGTTTCTGTTTCGTTGATTTTGTTTCATCGGCCCCGAAAAACCCCCAAGGGGAGAGGTCAATTAAGGATCATTGTTGTCAGTCAAATCCGTGCTCAGGTTGAATCTGCGCTCAGGTTAAATTGGCGATCCTCGATTTTCCTAGGTTGAATATACACTCTACCTAGTTTAAAGCAGCTATCAACCCCAAAATGGATTGAAAACAGCTATACCTTCTCTCAAGCTCTGTCTTAACGCATCTCAACACAACTTCTTTGTGTTTCGTATCATCTTATCAGTTGCTGTATTCATACACTTATCCATTTAGTGGGATCAACATTATAACATGGTAAGGGAACAAAAAACTGTACTATGTACTTGACGGTACTCGAAGTCGGACCCTTGTGAACTATAGTCCTGTGTTTTCACCACTACACCACAACGCCGAACATGCCGAACCCAACACAATTCTTTTCCTTATTTACTTTTGTATAGTAAGTCAATTGATATTCATGTATAATAACCAAAAGTATTCCTAACCTGAGCCTAATTTTGCTCTAGGTTTAATTTAGGCTCGCAAAAAGTTTCTTCAATTCATCTGATTGCGTATTCAAACTAGCTAAAATGGTGATCACCAATTTAACCTAGGTAAAAACGGATTCATCTGAGAACGGTTTTTACCGGCAACATCTATGTATGTCTATGCATGTGAGAACATAGGTAACTCATTGTATAACAATGTAAGTAAAACAAATCGTTAAAAAACGTCAAAGATCCTGCATTAACGAGAGATTCTAGGGAATAAACTGAAACGTGTTTTCTTCAAGACTTCATCCTAATGGCTGCCACTCATTTAAAATAATGCTATTTAATTTTTTACTTGCTTTGTCGTTCTATACCTTTCAAAGCTGTGCACTGAGGTAGACTTGTGTAGCAAGGAAAGTTTGTGACTCCATTGTCAAAGTGATGTTCTCCTTTTTTACACAGAATGCGATGAAAAATGTCCAGAGGGTTCGTTCGAGCGGTCCCCTTGTAACCACACCCACCCCGCCGTATGCAAAAGTAAGTTTTAGAAGTCTTTTCATAAGAGTTAGCTTAGCTTAGTGGTAAAGCATCCAAACTTAATTAATTAATTAAAGCGCACCTGGTCATGTTTATCTGAGGGGAATTTATCTCTGCCAGTCACATTTTACAATCATCGCGTAATTAACATACGTTTATCTAACTTCTACTTCTTGCCCGTTTTCAGAATGTCGTTCGCTTTGCAGCTTTAAGGAATTCGAGTCCTCCCCATGCGCCGGAAAGGGAGACAGAAAGTGCACTGGTGAGTTGTAAATAACCACTAAAATTCCGTTTTCATTGCGCACAACAATACGTTTTCATAATCGAACCTCTAAAGGTGTTTTTCGATTACATTTTAGACATTTCAAAGCTACCACAAATTAACGTTTCCGTGAATGTCGTCCACGAAGATATTCTAAAGGTAAGCAAAAAGGAATCTGTTCGCTGTTTTTTAAGTGGAGCAGATTCATAGCCACTTTCACAATTAGAAAGTTTTAAGGTGGCTCTGAATCCGCTCCAAGGAATTTTTTCTAACTTTTTTTGAGAGTTTCATCTTATCGTTAGCTTAGTTTTTTAGATATTTGAAAGACAAAATTTAAGGAGTTTTTAGATATGGTTCTTTTGTTGCCATGGTAACCTATTAAGTCACGTAAGTATGTGCATCTTGCAGCATCTGTTTTAGCAATTATTGATGTTTGGGGCCATAACTTTGCCCAGTTAATCCCAATTCTAATAAGACATTCCCTCCAAATTGTTGAAACCAATTAAAGCCACCGTAAGTGAATGACAGTCTGATGATGACTGTTTTCATGGATGATGGCTATAGAGCTGGCGGTGGTTATTAAGGCGTGGATGAATGATGACGATAATAACAAGCGTGAACCGTGAAATCTGGTACATAACACCGTAACATACGCAGAGCTCTACATGACTTGGAAATAAGACATCGTTCGTTGGTTCTCCAAACACGGCACCAGCAGCTGTTGAACTCATGTTGCATCCTGTCTTTCCTGCAGGTTAAAGACGACCCACCTCTTAGAAAGACTATCACGTCTTTCTCAATAAACTCCTCAACTTGGCTGAATAGATCAAGTGGTCTCGCAGTTCTTCTTCAGTTGCCAAAAGTTGACTTCAGCACGACATTTCAAGAGAGCAAGCATGATATGAATGACAACAAGAAGCTTCCCCCAACAGCGTCGTCGGTTCTAAATTACTGCAGCTCTCCAGTTCCTGACTACTACGAGATTAATTTGCGACGCGATGGAAGAGCTGTAAAGCACATCAAAGGGCACCCGAGTACACCGTGTCCAAGTTATGACAGCGTTTCGAGTGGAACACACACCCTAGGGAATCTACTGTTTTGCGACGGATCGGAGAACCAAGTGGTTCGACTTTTCGGGGAGAAGAGTGACCCAGAGGAGTTTTCAAAAGTAGAACGTTCTCGACAATGCTACGATTATAAACAAAATTGCGAGAAATGTAGGGATAAGTGTACCAAACTTTCGAGAGCGAACCCACTCTGTGATTTAACGAAGCAGGATGTTACTCAAGCCCGAAGACAAGATTTCGGGGCCCACTTTGCGTATTGTTTTGACTGTTGTTTTCAAGCGAACTGCACGTGTACGAATTGCGCCTGTTCGCTGTACGATGCGTCTTGTATCGGGTCACAAGTTACATGTGTTGAGGCCGAACGTTTTTTTATACCAATTAAGCCCGTTTTTCCTAATTCAGGAAAGTTCCAATGCCATGTTGAGTTGAGGCAAGGTCCGGTATTCGAGCTTGAGGCGACTTTGTGGAAGGATGGTAATATGTTAACAAGAATAGAAAATAGTGAACGAAACACGACTCAAAACCTCAACAGTCGCGATTACGGATATATGGTATTGAGGCACCCTTCAGTTCTGCGAAACCACACAGCTAAAATAATTATGGTAAGTGGCGAAATTGGAAAGGTTAACTTGAGTGTCGGGTTTTATGAAATCAAGAATGACGTGAAACTTTCAGGAGCAACCCAGAGACTTTTCATACAACCCAGGGAACCGTTCAAGATAAACTCTGACGAGTGGCCCGGTGAAAACTGTCAAGCGATGGATACAGAAAAATTTAATATCGTGTCCCCAAGTAAACAAATGAGCAGCTTCAAGAGTTTTCCCCAACTCACTGCGCACGTTGCATACGAGCAGAACGTTCGGGTTTTCAAGGTTTATAATGAATCTGGTCCACGACAAGTCCACGTTGAAATGCCTAAAGGTCGTTCCATTTTGCAACACGCTTTCCCAAAAACGACGATAATTAACGATCGAACTTTCGATGGCCGCCTGTTGAAGAACAGGACATTCTGGACCATTCGTCTTCGTGGGCGTGTAAGCTCATGTCCAGGGGTTTTCGCTGTAACATTGACGGACCAAGATCGCCCAGATGTAGTGGTGTATCATTATGACATCGGTAAGTATAAATTGTGGGGGAAGGACAGTAGAAAGCATTGATTGTCACTAAATTGATTGTTACTGAAGATTCATATCATTGACTAGTTTGCCGTAGTAGCTGCAGGTGCTTCATATTTAAAGAAACCAACAGGAATTCACAAAAGATGAGAATTTGTTGGTCTTCAAATCAGCAGTTTAGTTTGCACGAGGCTTCAATTTTTGTTGTTGATGATGATGATATAAGATGGGGATTTTTCGTTGAGATTTCCAATGCGCGAAACCATCTGGTGTCTTCCTTTATAATTGTCTATTCATCTTGCTCTTTCTTTTACAGCAATAACAAACGATGACTGCGCATTTACGATAGAATTCCATCTTCCATCTGGAGGAGACACCGATCTGATCGACAAACAGTTTGTCGTCCGTCTCACGGATTTAAGAAAAACGATGAAGTTGATTCTCGTAAGTCCACGAAGAATACCTGAATTTGTCATTCCTGACTTTGACGATGACTTTGAACTTGAAAAACTTGAGGTACTAATTCCTTTTGGCGGTGCCGCAGGAGGCATGCTAATAGTCCTGGTTGCCATTTTGATTTATGGCTACAAGACCCGTCCAAAAGATCGCTACCAGCGAGACCGGGATAACGAGTTACACTTTCGACATTTGTTGTTTGTCGTGTGGTTCGTCGGCATGAGGATGCTCAAGAGCTTTCTTTTGACGTTGACGGTAATTTTTGTCATCCTCGCCGCTATTCATCACAAAAACGTCAAAATGCTTCAACAATACAAGACTTTCCATCAACATCAAAAAAGCTTGGACGAGGAGTTCATCAAACAAATGGATGCGCATCGAGTTCAAGAGATAAATAGACAGTGGGAAATTCTTGGGCAAGGAAAGGTAATGTGTGACGAGAAGTTGAAGGCATTGAACGCGCATTTAGGGAAACATTTCAAGGAGATGAAAGAGAAACTCAAAGAAGAAATGAGAAAAAAAAGCATTATTCTGGCCGCTAGTCAACGTATTGAAAGGCAGTTTGATACCTCCAGAGCAAGATTTGAAATCGAAAGAAAACGTTTGAATCAACAAATGAAAGCTTATAGCCATGAAATCAATTCCAGGCTATCCAAGATTCAGTACAAAATAGAAAATAACTTTTGGTTGAAAGCAGCGAAAGGAATGCACAAGGCTTTTAGCGACATAGCCGCGTTTTTTGGAGGAAGTATGAAACCCTTTATTCAGTGGGTTGGTCTGTCAGTGACTTTCCCAAGTATCAACGTAGAATTGCCTTCCTTTGAAGATATTTTCGACCATATGGACCTGAATATGGGTTCTTTAAGTCTATTTGATTCAAATTCCAGCTTTCCATTTTGGCAGCATGATTTTCTTTCTGATACAAAGATAAATATCCAGCAAATTACAGTTCCACAGCTCAACATCTCTACTCCATTGAACAAGCAGAAGGCCAAGGAATTGTTGGCCCTGGAATGGATCGTGCAGCTTTACAACAGCGGATTATTCACAACGGTTTTGATTCTCTTGGACACGCTTTGGTTTGTTTATCGGCATAGCAAGACGTACCAGCTGGCGGTTATCCTTATCCATGGTTTTCCTAAGGTCTATGAGCTGGAGAAAATTCGTAAGCAAGGAGAAAAAGAAGAGAAAGAGATGAAGAAGAAGGAACAGAAGTTAAGAATAAAAGCGGAGAGAAAATTAAGAAAGGAAAACGACGAGGAAACTTCAAATATTAGTGATGCAGATTCGGTGGACGATTTGGATGAACGTTCGGCTGACGAACTGGAAGAAGATCAGACGTGTCAAGAGAAAACAAAAAATAACAACGAATGTAAAACACTGCGAGTGGATGCTTTGATCAAGGAGAACATTAGAGACCATACATTGCTTGAGAAGAATTCGTATGAAATGGGAGTTCTACGAGTAGACGTTAACGAAAAAGAGGGTGGATTAAAATCAAAAAGAGGAAAGAATACAGCTGCAAAGAAGTCAGCGACCACTGAATACAAGAAGACTCCGAAGTGGTCTAAGAGAGGGAAAGCCATAAATGATGGAGCTGGGAGTGATTCAGATTCCAATGAAATGGAAAATGCTTGTATCGAGGAAATCGTATTAACAGGTGCAAAGAGGAAACGTTTGTTTGGTAGTGGACTTAAAGGGCTTGACACTGTAAACACCTTGTTTTTAAAGTTCCTGGTCAAACTGAAAGAGCTCAATTATCAGGTGAGGTTTGATTTCGTTTTTCTTGAATTGTTTTGCCTTCTGCAAAAGTATTGAAAATGTGTCCTCAGCCCTCCTCTAGGAAAAAAAAAACTGCTTGTTGATGGTAACAAGGACTTGGGGGTGGAATTTACTATCGGCGGTCGTTTCTTGAAAACATACTAGATTCATCATATGCCTTGCTTATTTTCTGTCCCGCTTCAGAAAAGTTGGGAACTCAACACATTGAATCTGCCACCGCAGATTCGATACGCACATGGAGACGAATGGAGTCTTACTTCCATTTTTTGGGTTAACCCCTTAAACTGTACTTCTTCGATAATTAGTGCTGTCTTGTCCTTGGGTCCAAGCTTTATTCAAGACCCTCTTTCGACTAAGAGAAAAGAGAGAAAAATAATTTTACCGTCATAAGCCATTGACTTTTAATAAATGGAACTCCAAAGTGCTTTCGTGTACAGTGTACGTGGAGCGTCTTCATCGATTATCGGTACTGAATGACGTTCACTGTGCTGTTCTCATAACTGAGACCTTATAACAGTATTATAAGATCTTAGTTGTGAAAACGTCAGAGCGATTAGATATCTGCCAACCCTTGTTAGAACTATCTTGGTATCATCAGTCCTCGCGAAAAGCGAAAGAAATTTTATTTACCCTTCTGTTGCTAGGTTAATCTTCGTCAAGAAATTAAAGAATTGATATGTTTCTTTTCTAGATCAACAACACCAATTTGGTTCCTTTGTGCCTGCTGTCAGCGATTGCCATACTGTCTGTCTATGTTGTCATAGTAACTGCTAAACATTCCATGAACGTGGAAACTTTGGACGTCATTGGTTACTTCGACCTCAAAATGGCACCTGTCTTGACAATGAGGAAAATAGTCAATACAAGAATAACTTCCAACGCGTTCATGGTGAATGATGTTCATATACCCTACTATGAAAACAGGTAAATAATTCATTACTTTACGTTAACTAAGAAAGTTACAATTACCCATATTTCAACGATCATGGGAAAGGGGATGAATATGAAAAATCTATTGGGCCAATATTGGGCTATTGAGATTCACATGTACTCAATTTACATCAATTTGCACAATTTACGTACATTGTTTTTGCTTTTTGTCTTCGTTTGGGCTCCTGTCAGCGAACAAAACAAAACTTTATTCACTAACCGGGCTTAAAATTCACCGTCGCCTTTTTTGCTGTAATTGCGAGATTGTCATTTTTCTGTCATTTTTCAGGGTCAATACCAGGATCGGCTTTTACAAGAAAATGGCCGCAATCTACCAGGCATATCAATGTGCAAAGGCTGACCTACATAACGCGGAGTTTTGTTCATGGGCGGCAGAGCCTGGTGCGAGTTGCGATGGAGTAAGTCCTTGTAACGAAGACTTTTTCAGTAACTTGACTCAGTTTGAATGCGACTTGGAACCAGTCTTACCTCAAAGGTACGTTTAATTTGCTGAAAATGTCAAAACCTTGTTGTCGGCACAAAAGGCGAATTGTAATTTCAAACACTAGTGACCGTTTGGTCGGAGAACGAGGATGACTGCGAGTACGAGTTTTCCCTTCTGAGCATGCGCACGTCAAATAATATCGGCCTCCAAACCTTATACGCATGCTCAGTACGGAAACTCGTGGTCGTTGAGTGCAATCTCGACCCCAGCGCTCTTCTCTTGACTAAGGGAGAGAAGAGCTCCGGGAAACCTGTAGCAAAGTGTGTTCTCATTGGTTTTCGTGAAGAACAATCAAAAGCGTCTCTAATTGGTGCATTCGTGTCAGCACGAGGAGTGAGCAAGCGCCGTAGTTTTCAAATAGCCAATTTTTGGCTTTAAAAACCTTACGGCGCATGTTTTCCTACACAGAGATTCCCAGAGCCTTGGGTCGATCCGAGGCTCTGGTGACGAGAATGACATTGAGTGATATTGAGAGTTTTATTTGCTTGCATGGCATGCATACATGGTATTGAGTGATTCCTTTTGTAATGACGTCATTTTTTTTTTATTTTTCTCGTAGATTCACCAAGTTCGATCGTATTCTTTACAAAGAAGTGCACAAGAAAGCGTTAGCTCCATACGTTGCGGCGTTACGAGGGCTAATCCTCGATACCTTCTACATGTTGTTGGTTGTAATCGGGATTTTCGTTGTTTTAAAATTACTGGGAATGGCTGTGTTCGTGCTCCTCAAGAAATTCGATCTTGTCCGCCAAGTCAAACAATATCAAGCGAACTATGACCTTAAGAAGGAGATGGGTAAAATGGCCGTTCCACATTGCATTCAATACCCTTCCACGGAAAGTCTTCGCAGGGACATCAGACCTGTCAAAATCTCCCCGATTATGAAGGCGAAATTTGGTCCACTTGTCCGTGAGGGACAAACAAGTCACTGGGTGGGTTACCAAAAAGAAAAATAGCAATTGCAAGAAACTAAAATCAAAGGGAGAGTGTATATTATCTATAATTATAAACGTAAGTGGTTTTTACTCATATTTTCTGAACTACATACTCTTTTTAATTAGGGCTGTCAAGGTGAATGGGGAGAATGGGGAGAGAACACGTCTACCATACATGGGCCTTCTCCAATGATAATTTTTTTCAATTTAAATATAAGCCGTGGTCATGATGCGCGGATATTTTAAGGAAGACACCTCCTGATTGGTTAGTTGTAATTGATCATTGGCCGCGGGACCATGGGCACGAGACCAAAATACCTTTCACAGCATGGCGCGAAGCTTAAAATAGATTGAGAGAAAACTATCATGGGGCATGGGTTCTCTCCCTTTATCCTCTCTTGGGGCTGTACCACTGGAGCATTTTATGGAAACATGTTTAATTGTTGTTCCATAATGTATAGAGCACATAAATATGCCTAAGTATTGCACAAGTAGAATGACTAAACTAAACTGTACATAGAAAGATCAATAATTAAATGAGTAAATGAACTGAGGAAATAAATTATAACATAATTAAAAGTTCGCAGAGTACTGGCAGTTGGAATTCCGACCCTTTTCTAAGTAACTTGGCGGGGCAAATTGTTTTCGGTGGCTTATTCTCGATACTGCTCTTACGATAACCATGTAGTATCAATCGACTTTGAATACACGATTATCATTATTTCATGACACTGACAGTTGAAAAGGAATTCTGGGAATTGAACATTTGTCTTTTAAAATTCAACCCAGATATCCGGACTCAGGACTCGAACCTACGATTATTGGCTTACCTGTCACCACTCCTAACCAACCACTAAACCACTGAGTTGCTGCTTGCTTCGACAAAATTTTTAAACACAATAATCTAATATATTTGTCACAAGACCGGGCTGTAAACGGGCGC
>NC_090884.1:4850907-4853407 GCF_036669925.1 Montipora capricornis | reverse complement strand
TAAAAAGCAACTCGCTCCTTTCACCGATATCTGCATCTAAGATACTCGAGCTGCTCGCTTTTGCAGCTTGGATGCGCGGTTTACGTTCTCTTCTGATGCAGTACACCATGCACATGAGCCATACAGCATTCTTGGCTTGATCAGGGCGTTGAAATAAAGCTTACGCTCTGCGAGAGGCAGGTTACACTTTATCTTCTTTAGCACCGCAATACCTTGTGACATTTTTTTTACAAATGTCATCTATGTGCTCAGTAAAACTCAAGTGATTGTCTAATTTTACTCCAAGTAGTTTATGTGAAGTTATTTGCTCAATTTCGCTATCGTTGCATGATAATTTAAAGTTTGTGCCTGGAGCTTTCTTTTCCAGTCGCTTGCCAGTTACGAGATGACTTTTCGTTTTAGAGACACTAAGCACCATTTTGTTGTCAGATGTCCAGTCTGCAATCTTGTTTATGTCCTCTTGGAGCCTCTGCTCAATTGCAAGTAGATCTGAGACTACAACGGAAGTGCTTAAAGTAGTATCGTCTGCGTAAATGTCAACAGTTGACTGAGAGACTGAGTTTGGGGGATCATTTTGTGCTCGCCAAGGCCCCGTCGTCTTGGGTTGTGATGAACATCTTTCAAGAGTTTGTAGTTGTTATAGTGTTCCTTTAACTTGGTGTGATTGTAAAGATTCCATTATTGTAGTATTTCCACCATGGCAGGAAGCGTGAATCCTTTGTGAGGGGGAACTGAAAGGATGGCCCACTGGAGCGGGCTCAACATCTCCCATAACGGCTTATCAGCTGTCTTTAAAAATCCGATTCTCTTATTGTTTTTTTGCCTGGCACTGAACGTGCTCTGAACTGACATGGCGTAAAGTACTTAAAATGGTTCGTTGGTCCTGGAGTTCCTTTTTATAACCGAAAAAGCCATGCTCCTTCTCCTCTGACTTCATGGGAGGGGTTAGGCATCCCTCATGCGGTGACGTCTTACCAGAAATGAAGCTGGAGAGGGGGGGGGGGGGGGGGGGGGGGGGGGGTGCTAAACTGGGTTTCTTAAAAAATTCGAGAACACGTGGGTGACTCATCGCAATTTTTTTGATTTTTTCTACTCATCCTTAAGTTTACAAAGCGAGTCGTGTATCACTGCCTACTTACAATGCATCGAAATCTAGAGATTCATCTACCTGCGCTGACTGAGTTTGACTCAGATCTTCATCTAAAATTGTGTTTTCTTTTCCTCATAGCTGAACGGATAGGACTGTTTGTGCATACAGTGATGGTGACAGATTCATGGTCAATGCGGTGGTTTCCAGTGATGTCCAAGTGGAAAATGGATGAGTACATGATGCCTATGCGGTGGCTTCCAGATGTGTGCAAGCGGAAAATGTTCGAGTACATGATGTTCGTAGCTCAACCCTCTAACTCCCAAGAGTGCCATGTGGCACAAAATACCACTATTACATGCTCAATATTTAGTAAATTTTTATCAAATTTGAACTGTCGTTTCAAAGCATAATATCATACCCTCTTCCTATATGAGACTTGATTAACCACCCCTAAAAATTACGCAACTTTTTCCTCTTAGACTTTTAAGGTCAAGTAAATATCTGACAATAACCCACACATTAAGAGCTGCATATTAAGCCATAGTTTAGGGGTATACCTCAACTATACAAGGAGTGGGATATTTTTTTGACATTTTTCCTTTTTTCATTTTGATTGCTTTTCAGTTTAAACTGAGACTTCCTTTACGGTTGTCAGTGTAATGAATGGTATCCCACAAATAATATCTTTGAATTGGTATACTATGTGTGGTCCTTGAGTCTATAGTTACCGTTTTACAAAATATTTGGTTTTCCTACGGGAGTGAAAGGGTTAATAATAATAATGGTTTACAGATGAAACAGGGTTCAAAATTAAGGTGAATTGAATGCCATCCATTTTTTAATCGCTCTTTAGTATGTAGGAGATTGGCCATCCACTGTATCATATGTTGGATTTCTTGGGGCGGCTTATCCCGGAGACTGAGTACCTATCAATGTAAAAAAAAAAGTATTTTTTTTTAAGTTGGCTTGCACGGCTGTCAAATATTCATAACGAAAACCATTCATCTCACCTCACCCGTCTCTTACTCGTAACGAAAGGCCTCGCGTAAAAGGCTTAAATTTCTTGGGGAGCCCATGCCGAGAATTTGAAGTCAACACACTAGACGAAGCCTTACATGTCCCCTTCTCACGTGCGGTGACGTCAAACATTCATAACGAAAACATAGTAGTAGTAATTTATTACTTATATAGCGCAAAATACATGTGGATATGATCTAATGCGCACCCGTCTCTTGCTCGTAACGAAAGGCCTGGCGTAAAAGGCTTAAATTTCTTGGCGAGTACATGCCGAGAATTTGAAGTTGACACACCATACGAAGCCTTATATATCCCCTTCTCTCGTGCGGTGACGTCAACTCAGAAATGACGCCGGGGATGCTAGAGGGGAATTCAAGATGGTGCACGTGACTC
>NC_090884.1:4838407-4840907 GCF_036669925.1 Montipora capricornis | reverse complement strand
GAAGCTAAATAAATAATAAAAAAATAAAAAAATAAATAAATAAATAAAAAAAACCATCATTTACAGCATCCTAGATTTCCAAAGTTTCTCCTAGACTCGCCATTTTCGAACTTTTTGGAAGCTTGTCCGCCAAGCATGGGCACTTTCAACCGGAAGTCCGCTATTTTCGGACTTCAGATCAGATCTTTCCAGAGTCGTTCGTTTCCCGACCGCTGGTCAAAGGAACGACGACTCTGGGAACGAGATTGTAGACACTAATTAACAACAAGTAAATGCGCCTGCGTGTGTTGCTTGTGCTTATGCTTGCGTCGCTAGTGAAAACCAGGCCTAACTGGGCAATTTACGTTAACTGTTCGTGCATCCCACGGATACGCCCTCATAGGCGTCTTGTTAATTTTAAAAGACGAGCTGTCTGTTATCCGCTGTTTCTTCTCTAGCCCCGCCCTCACAGGCCGCCCAGAGTCGGACGGTAAACAATTATAAGGATTTGTATGGGAATCTCGATAACAGACTAAAAAAGATATTTACCCGCAAAAGTTCTCAATAAAAAAGCCGTACTTTATTGTCGTGGTGAATTTCTCGCTTTTTGTGTGTTTTTTTGCCTGATTGAATGCCATTTAAGCGACTTCTCAAATTACCGAGATCTCACTCGTAACTAAATAAAGGAAAGGCTGGAAAGTAATTTCTAGCTCACCTCACATCTCGCCCATAAAATCACACTTCTCCGGCCACGGGAGTTTGATCGTGAGGTCTGTCCCCTGGGTAGGGATTTTGATCGTATGGGACGTCCCCAGGCTGGCGATTTTGATCATACAAAGGACAATTTACCACCTTCACTAGCTGCCGGGTGGACATTTTGACCACTTATTTTGTCCCAGGGGTGGTTGAATTATTTTTAATGAAAATGTCAAAATCCCCACCCCATGCCCAACCCCCCCTCCCCCCCCCCCTCGGGCTTAACATTGATAGGTGCATTAGGTACGAGTGACAAATTCACCACGACAATAAAGTTCGGCTTTTTTATTTAGAACTTTTGCGGGTAAATATCTTTTCAGTCTGTTATCGAGATTCCCATACAAATCCTTTATAATTGTTTACCTTCCGACTCTGGGCCGCCTGTGCCGCCCCGAGTGGAGATTACTTCCGCCATTTTCCACTGCTGATAAGAACGAATTAGAATTGAAGACAAACAGTATTTCATGAAGATCACTAAGTATTCTCCCACGAAATGTCATCCATAGAATATAGGAATTTACTTAAAACGACAGGTCGCTGTCTTGAAGAATTTCACATAACTGAGTTACTGTACTTGTGCGAGGGCAAGATTCAAGATGGAAACGAACAGAATATTCCTAATATCCGTACGCTATTCAAAGAAATGGAAGCCAACAATACTTTAGGAATCGATCGATTAGAAAACTTGAGGGAGATCTTGAGAGTCCATGCAAAATGGCGTTTGTTTAGAGAAGCTGGAAAGTTCCAGATTAAAAGAAAAAAATACAACGATTTGCTTCAGCAGATCAGCGAAGCTCTCGACGAGAGCATTGCAATGGAACAACTTATTTTAATTTGCAGACGACAAGTACTCGAGGAAATAGAGGGAAATATTAACGATACCCGCTCCTTGCTTAGAAAACTGGAAACTCAGAACAATCTGGAATTTAGCCGACTCGATATCCTGAAAGAGGTCTTGAATTCAGTGGAGAAAGAAGACTTGCTTATTAAGGTGGAGGAGTTCGAGCGATGGCGAAATGACGAAGATGAATCAGCGTGCAGAGGAGGTATCTTTCTCAGACCGAAAAATCTTTTCGGCGATTTCTCATTTGTTTGATTTGTAAGAAAACAGATTTCTTTTTTTTTTTTTTTTTGGGGGGGGGGGGGGGGGGGGGTTGCTCGTCGTCTCGCTTAGGGGTGTAAATTTCGGATTTTGGTCTCACTTAGGGTGTTCTGGGCAAAACGCCACCATATGTAGCCGTGAAGGTCTCCTTTAGGGTTGCGCGGGAAGAAATATAAAAGTGTAAAATACACTTTTATATTTATTAATGTAGGTGAAAGTATTACGTGATAATGTCTTTGCCATCATTAAAAGTCACTGTATTCTATATATATCCGTGTTTTAATGTGTTCTCTTTTAGGGGTCAAAAAAAGCCTGGTCCACACCCAGATAGGTCTCCTTTAGGGGTTTAATTTAAAATTTCTGATGAGCATCCCTCCCCTTTTTAAATGAGAGTCCTCCCCCTGGGGGTTTTAGTCAAGTTATTATTGATAAAAGTAGCAACAGCACTGATTAGTTTTCTTCATGTGCCTTCCATATATTGACAATTTATGTTATCAACCCAGACACATACTTTAGAAGCAGACCCAATCACAGGTGCCCCAAGCTCAGTGTGAGCATGGCCAACAAAAATATAAGCATTTGTATGGGAATCCCGATAAAAAGCTTAAGAAGATAATTATATGAAAAATTTCTCAATTAAACAGCCTAACCTTATTGCCATTG
>NC_090884.1:4828407-4830907 GCF_036669925.1 Montipora capricornis | reverse complement strand
CATTGAGAAGGACTGCTTCCGTACAGGAAATACAAGTTGCTTTTCCTTTGAATTTGTCTCGTCAATTTTTTAATATTATTCTTGTTAGAAGAAAAACCCATTGTTCCTTCAGCGTGAAATACGCATGGTTCGTGTCTGACCTTTCTGATGAGAAAACAAAAGACATATATAAATCATATATACTTTGAAATTGCAACGTTTTTGAAAACGGGTGTATATATAAATTAGACAAATTATATTGTATATAAGAGATGGTAAAGTTTATTCTCATTAAATCCCCTAAACAAACGTTTTTAGGCCTAATTAGGCCTAAGGTTAGCTTTTATGAATGTTTAGGATAGTTTTACTCTCTGTATTGTACTGTGATTCCGGATTCCGGATAAAGTTTTAGGGTTGCCCCGTGGAAAACGTGCAAGCGGCAAAAAGCATGCGCGAAAGTGTTTACAGAAGCTTCAAACATGGGAAATATAAATAACCTTCGTTAAAATCCTCGTCACAAACAGCAAAATGGTCATTTAACACCGTTTAAATCAGGAATCTAAATCGAAAGGATGCTTGTTAAAACATTTTCACCGTTCGATCAAAGTTTTAGAGGTTCATTTGAAATGGAAATTGATAATGCAGTTGGTAAAGGATCCATGAAATGGCGGCTGTGCTGTAATTGAGGTGAGCGTTGGTTTGTTGTAAAATGACCCGTCTTGTTTCCTTGCAGCCATTTATTTTTAGACATTTTTTTTAATTCCTCGATTTCAGTAACAAATTCGCTTTGCTGGGCGACTAGACCCACAAAGTAGAATTACTCCGAGTGAAACAAATTGTTGGCGTGAAGATTGTTTGATTTTCAGTAATAATTATCTGGTCAAACACTAGTTGGCAAAAGTATGAACTCTTCTCGTACCCTTGAAAACTTTCAGGCCAAATTTTGTGGCTTTCTTTATATTCTGTAGCACAGCGTCATCTTGTATTCTCAAGAGAAGATAAGCCCACAAAATCTGACTATTGGGACATGGTTAGATAACCATCTTACACTGCAGGAAAATATAAACAAAACTTGCAGAACTGCATACCTCCACATTCATAATATAAGACATTCGGAAATATTTAACTAAAGACGTAGCTGAAAAACTTGTCCATGCTTTTGTGATTGGAAGAATCGACTATTGCAATAGTATTCTGTATGGGCTGCCTGAGGTACATGTAAACTAATTACAAGGCGTTCAGAACTCTGCTGTCAGGTTGATAACATATACACCACGGGCCTATCATATAACTCCAGTACTTAAAACATTTCACTGGCTTCCCGTTAAATATAGAGTACTTCTCAAGATAGCCATACTTACTTTCAAATCAATTTATAGACAATCACCAGAGTATTTAAAAGAACTTATGAAGATTAAATCTAACAATCAATATAACCTTCGCTCCAACAATGGACTGTTTCTAACTTTCCCAACAATTAAGAGAAGGAAAACATTAGAAGATCGGGCATTCTGTGTAGCAGCCCCGACAGTATGGAATAGTTTACCAAAGAGTATTCGTAGGGAACAAGATTTTAAGAAATTTAAATCTCTGTTAAAATCTTTTCTGTTCAAAACAGCTTATATTTGACTTTTACTTTTATTTTAATTTTAATTTTTATTTATTATACTAGTTAGCACAATTATTTGTATATATTCTTTATTCTTGTAATCATATTCTTGAGATAATTGTATTTTATTTTTATATTTTATATTGTTGTAAACTTAGCGCATAAGGTTATATTCATATAGAGTTATGCACTCTATACAGTGCAAGTATTAAAGATTATTTATTTATTAATATTTCCGATTCAGAAATGCTTGCGAGTTAATTTACATCGGCCATGTTGTTTTGTTTGGAGCAGGCATTATTTACTCCATAGGGAGTGAATAATATTCTGCCACCATAATGTACCTGTTTACCATAAGAAAACCTTCACGGGCCTTTTGACTGATTACTTTAGTTTGACATCACGTTCTTACAAACTGGGTCTCATTCGCACGCTTGTTGACAGAGCCTACAAGATCAACAACACTTGGTTGGGTTTTCATGAGGATCGACATCACAAAGCTTACCAAAATCCTTCAGAAGAATCTTTTTTATTAATCGCTACCTCACACTTACTCGCCATGGCTGTAATCCCCCGGCTTCCGTCTCTGACACTATACGTACCTTTTACTTTAAATTACCTTACATTGGTCCTTTTTCTTTTACCACGCAGAAAAGGTTCGCCTTTTTGCTAAACGTTATTGTAATAATATTGATGTTAAGTTAGTTTTCTCATCATTTAAAATCGGCAACATGTTCATTGTGAAGGATCCTGTCCCTCATGGGCTCCGTGCAGGTGTGGTATACAAGTTTTTGTGTGCGGGCTGTTGTGCCTGCTATGTCGGCGAAACTACCCGGCATTTTTCCATGCGCGTACGTGAGCTCACTTCCAGTGATAGGACCTCGCACGTCTACAAACATTTACAGAATTCTG
>NC_090884.1:4798407-4823407 GCF_036669925.1 Montipora capricornis | reverse complement strand
TAGATTTTCCACTTGTGATTACTTTGTTGTGACCTAGTCGTTAGATGCCATCAGGAGGAGGGGAGAGGAGCATTTAGGGTTAGGTTAAAGTTGGGGGAGAGGGAGGGGAGAGAAAGGAAGAGGAGAAGGGGATGTGGGAGCGGGTTGGCTTGGGTTCATTTAGTCATTCATTCCATTCCTTAAAAAAATGTGTTTTAAAGGAAAATCATTTAGCAAAAAATCCAGGCCATTTATGTTACTAGTTACATTTTTCATTTTTCTGCCCTTTATGCATCTTTCGTAGGAGCAAAACCTGGTAAAACAATTCGCAGAAATTCTGATTCAGCACTTTCTGCTTTACCTAATGAAGATGAGGTGTCTTTGGTAAAGCTGAAACAATTAGAGAACGCATTTGAGCTTCATCAGCAAGAAAGGATAGCAAATCTAGAGAAAGAAGTGGAGAGGCTTCCAAAGCTGTTTTTGCAGACGGAAAGTCCCCAAACAATGGATGAAAAAGGCAAAGGTAATGTTTGTCCGTGTTAAATGGCCAGGTATTTAAATGGGTGTCCTTATGCCACGCTTCTGGTGATAAAAACAAGTGCAATGAAGTAAAGGTAAAATAGAACATGAAAGCTAATTATAGTCGGAGAACATAGCAATGAAAATGCCATATATTTAAACTGCAGATGTAAAATGATTTTGGAAGAAAGATGATCAAAAGAAAGAAACTTGAGAAATTGCAAGCCACAGCTCAACCTAGGCTTACTGCAGTGAATTGGTAGTTTTACGTTAGCTTAAAGTGAAAGCAGCCCCATGTACCTCGCTATAATTGTATCTCGCTAGAATGTTCAAAGCACAATAAAAACTTTTTGAGGATGTCTTTATACAGGAAACAAGTATGTGACAAGCTGATCCCAAGGACTTCCTAGAACTTTCTTTCTAGGGAGAATCTTCTGACCCTAGAACATGCTTTTATCACAAGCAGGCTAGATTATTGCGATACTCTGAGCACTTTATGGCGTCCCAACTTAGGAACAAATTTCGAAATTGCAATGCGTTCAAAATGCCGCTGCAAGGTTAGTTATGGACATTGGGAAATATTCCCATATTACTCCTGCGTTGTATGATTTACATTGGCTCCCAATTCACGCACGCATTCATTTTAAGATTCTGCTGCTGGCGTTTAAAGTCATCCATGGGCAAACTCCCGCTTATCTGTCTAGTTTAGTGTCGGTAAAATCCAAATGTTATTATAGTTTACGCTCCAACTGTTGATCCCCCACAAGGCAAGATGCTGTTAACTCTTGGAGGGCGTTCATTTCAGGCGGCCGTACCACAATAATATTATTATGGAACGCCCTACCACTACATGTAAGTCTACGAGATGTCACATCAGTTGAGACTGTCAAGAAAAATTTAAAGACATTTTTATTCAGGAAAGCATTCACAGATAGATTTACTTTTAATTAATAAAATTTTAGGAATTATTATGTTTCACTTGTACATATTATAATTATTATGTACATGTACTTTCAATCATTTCTACATTAATTATTGTAATTAGATTTACTATTTTATTTTATTTTTAAGACATGTAAAGGACTTTTGATCTTTCATTGTAAAAAGGGCTATAGAAAATATTATTATTATTATTATTATTATTATTATTATTATTATTATTATTATTATTATTATTATTATTATATGGCTGTTTTAACTTTATGCCTTACTGTCTTTTTACCAGTAGATCAAGCATTGAAAGTTCAAGAGTTTGTTGATCCTTTTCCCTGGAGCAGAATAACTGAATCATCAAGTGACAGCGGAATAGAAGGAAGTTTGCCAGGATTTGAACTTAAAATGAGGGAAGAAGCTGGTGAGCTCTAACCTATATGCAATGGGTAAAATTTATACGTGATTAAGAAGGAAAGTAAATAAACTTTAAGAAAAAGAAAAAGCGTTGCTAAACAGGTGTGTCTTAAGATGGTGCTTGAAAGTATAAACAAATAAATGCTTCCAAAAGCTTGCACATGCTTATCCAAATCAATGCCAAATTACGACAAGATCAGCACAAACAAGGACAATAAAAAAAGAAACAAGTCAAGAATAAAGTGAAAACAAACGGAACAGCGACAACAACAACAAATAAAAAAGCATGAACAAGAATAACAAGGCCTGTGACAAGTACAACAAGATTCACAGGACCAAAGTAAATTGCTACACTTAGCATAAATTAAATTGCTTCTCACTGTGTTTAATTCTTTTTCAGATGATACAGCTCACCATAGTAGTGGCAGTGATGTTCTGCTACCACCCAAAAGGCCTGGCTATGGCACTGTGGGATGGCCTATTCAGTTAAGAGCCAATTTTTTCCGGCTGAATGTCTCGCCAAAGCTGACTTGCTTGTATCATTATGATGTTGAGATTACTCCAAAGAAATGTCCAAAGGCTACAAAAAGAGATGTAATGAATGCAATTACACAGAAATACAAGGAAGTGACTTTCCAAGGTCATGAACCAGCATTTGATGGCGAGAAAAACTTAATAAGTCTCATAGAACTTCCCTCTCCAGTGAGTAAAAATTTGCATAACCTTAAGGATTAGACCAGCTTACATTATTAATTTTTTTGCTTTAACGTTGAAACCTAAGGTTTTAAAAGATGTCTTTAAGTGCCCCTGTGATAAAAACAACCACTTCCTTTTTTCCTTCAGATTTTGAAAGTGTGTTTGCTTAAGACCTGACTGGCAAAATTTTGAGCTTTGATTTTTCTCCAAAGGCCGTTTACTTTGAGTGTAAGTTTTGGATTTCACGGTCCGCCATTACTCAAGTTCAAAACTGACCGATTGGACCTCAGACGGTTGGATCCAGGGAAAAGTGACGTCAGAGGTTCACTAGCTTAAAAGTTCAGTGTATGAACGCAGCTTATTATATATGCAAAGCGTGAGTTTAAAAGTCTGAAAGCCCAAAACCCCCATGCTGCATATTAATTATGCGGCATACACACGTATTGCTTTCTTAAACTAGTGAGCCTTTGACGTCATTTTCTCCTCGATCCAGCTCTCTCAAGAACATAATGTTAGTAATGGCGGACCATTAAATAGGAAAATTACAGTTAAAATAAAGAGGTGTCTTTTTGAAATCAAGGCTTAAAACGTGGGCCACTTAGTGTTTTGTTAACATAGTTTGGAAAACCCCCTGATCACAGGGGCACTTTAAAGGCCAGTGAATTCAAGAGTCTGATTTCTTCGCCTTGAAAGCACTTGACTTGTGGCTTCAAGACATTGAAAATCCTTGATAATTTTCACTGAATCAAGGTCCTTAAACATCAAGCATTTAAATATAATTATCAATTTTACAATAATTAATTGTTGATAAGTGCAAATATTTCCTCAAAGGATCTCAAAATACTTACGAAATGCTGGAAGATATTTTTGTGCCAAGTTCAAGTTCAAGTTTATTTATATTAGGTCAAAGTAAAATTAATACAAAACAACGCTAGCCCGCAAATAGCTAAAGCTAGTCTAGGCGGGTAGTGAGTAGGACTGTTTACAGAGTAAATCTAAGTGTGAGTATTACATAAGTAGAGATAAAATAAATATGTATGCACATTGAATACTCAGTATTAAAGACTAATAATAAATAAATAAATAAATAAACAAAATAAGTACCGGTAAATAAATAAAGGAAATAGAATAGAAATTGCGCTTCGATAAATCTACTTTCAGCAATTATTTGAAATCTGATGATGAGTGAAGGTATGCCAACATAATCATCCTCTTCCCAAAAATATTACTGTTGTTTAGACATACACATACCCCGTGCATAAAAAATGTCTCCTTCAAGACTTTGAATTTTTTATTTGCTTAACATCTTCTACAAGCCTTAATATTAGTAGTCCCAAGATTCAGTAGTATCAACACAATAATAATTATCTTTCGATGTATTTTTTCTTTCCTTTTCATTGGCCGAGAGCCCACCACGTGACCTGCAAATAACTGTCTACAAATAAGTATTTTGCTGCCAATAATATTCTGCTCATGCGTACATGTAATTGAAACCACGCTCTTGTGTGAAAATGGCAGTTGGCTTTCCTGAGCTTTCAAAAAAAGATTTAGTTGTTGGAAATTGTGAAAAATAAAGTTAACTCAGTCATCAAATGATAAAACAATTATTGAACGGGTTATCGCAAAATATCATAATTTGTCAGTGTCTCGCAGATCAATTATTTGCCTCAGCCTTCGGCTTTGGCAAATAAATTATTGATCTGCTCACCACTGACAAATCACGATAGTTGCCCAACCTAGTTCAACAACTGTTAGGTACCATCATGTGTTTATTTCATAGTAGCATGGCATTCACTACATTTTCATATTTTCCTCTTCAATCCTGCCTAGACATTTAACATTGGTTGTGGTCACACTTGGGAGAAACACAGTGTAACACCTAGAACTTGATTTTAACACTCAGTGTCAACTCCTTGATGCGACCGCACTACCATTGTTGATCGAAAAGTTGTGGCAGTTAGAGAATGGTTACAACATCTTTTTTAAATGTTTGATTAACAAGGTAAGTTGCTCATTTATTTGATTGTGACCTTCATTAGGTTGAACTTAGTGTTACACTGCCTGGTGAAGATGGAAACAAGCAGAGAAAATTTAAGGTTTGCTTTTTTGTTTTAAAAAGTGAAGGGTACAATAGTGAAGTAAGAGTCCTGAGGGTGTTTAGGTATTTCTCAATGGTAAGTGCTTATGATGTTGCGGATAATTATAATGATGACAAGGATAACTGACTGTAACTTCATGTTTGGCCATAATTATATTTCAGGTCAAGATCCAGTTTGCAGCATGTGTACGTCTTGTTGAGTTAAAGGCCTTTCTGCAGGGCAAGCAAAATGAAAAAATGGCACAAGATGCTCTACATAAAATGGATATCATTTTGAGGCAGATTCCATCCAACCGCTTCACACCTATTGGACGATCCTTTTTCCCTTTTGGAGGCTTTGGCAGAACTATAGGGGAGGGGTGTGAGGTACACTTTGGTTTCTATCAGAACGTTGAACGCCCCTCAGAATGGAAGGTCATGCTGGTGAACATTGATGGTAGGTAATAAAATGTCTTAAAACAAAATTATGCACCTCGTCATACATTTTACAACGCTGTTATTAGTCTAGTTTGACTATGACTGCACTACTACACAGCAGGTTGATTGATTGGATAGACTTGCAATTGAGAAGTTTTCTGTGAGGAGGACATATTATTATTATCTACAAAGTTCCCTTCATTTATTTACAAATTCATGCTGATTATGTAACGTTTTTATTTGAAAAAAGATTTTTGCAAAAAGAATGTAAAGAACACTCTTTTGTTTGTATAAGCACACTAATGATTATCAACAAAATTGTATTGGTTATTCATTGATGCTATTGACTGTTTAGCCATGGTTTAAAATTTTATTGTATATATTGGCAAAAGAATATTCTTTTGATGTTATTGAATTTACAATGCCCTCAAAATAATGAAAGTTGCTTTGGAATTATGTGGATATCCTTGTGGAGGGTGCATTTCACGCAATGCTGATTGGCGCAAATGAACATATTTTCGCATTATTGTCTGACTTAATTTAAGTGCAAATGATTGCATATTTTCTCTAAATGAACAGCAAAAGGTGTATTATTATTATTATTATTATTATTATTATTATTGTTGTTGTTATAATTATTATCAACTGCACTAAAACGGAGGTTATGTATCTGCCTCTGGTACCACCTCAGTTCCCACTCAGCCTGAAATTACTGCAGATGGAACCATTCTCAAGGTAGTTCCACACTTTAAGTATCTTGGCAGTTAATTGTGGCAAGTGATGTCTCACTTGATCGTGAGATCAATAACAGGATCAGCACTGCTGCATCAGCCTTTGGAAAGCTACGCAAGCGAGTCTTCGATAACCACGAACTTGAGTTGGGCACCAAAATACAAGTCTATCAAGCCGTCATTATACCAATGCTCCTGTATGGCTCAGAAACGTGGACTACTTACATGTACATGTATAGATATCAAGTGAAGCAACTCGAGAAATTTCACCAAAGATACCTCCGGTCAATCATGAATATCAAATGGTATGATCGTGTCACCAGTGCTGCAGTTCTTGACCGAGCTTCCCTTACAAGTATTGATGCTATACTACAGCAACATAGACTCAGGTGGTACGGACACATGGTCAGAATGGATGCACAACGCCTCCCAAAACAGCTTCTCTTCAGTCAGCTATTTACTGGATCTCGAAGAGTTGGTGCTGCTAAAAAGGCAGAGAAACAAGGACGCACTTAAAAAGGACCTTTAAAGACTCAGTCTGTGAGATTGCTGACTGGGCCACAGCCCCAGCAGACAGACTAGTGTGGAGGAGAACGGTTTGTGATGGCGTTAAGACTATTGAAACCAATAGAAGAATAGCTGAGGACAAGAAACGCTGACGCTGAAGACGAAAAGCTGCTGAAGCGCTTAAACAGGGGCAGCCTCCTTGCTAGCTGCCTGGACAAACCTCATGTGGACCGCCATGCTCGTGTCGAGAGTAGGGGCTGTGGTCCAGTGGTTGGGGCACTTAGATTTCTATGTCAATGCCCCAGGTTTCACTCCTGCTCTGACCGCAACCAATTTAACTCCACCCCGCTTTGTAAATAGTCAGCTTGTTCCGGTTGAGTCTTTTGATGCTGTTGTGTTTATAGGAATGGTTATTTTTGACACTTACATGTAGCTCTAGAAGCTGCAACCTTTAAACACAACTGCGTTTTTTTTTCCCATTTCAGACCATGTGATGTTACTCTAGGGAACAGTTTCTTTCAAATGTCGTCTTACACATGTGCATATGTACGTACAACCTATGACAAAACAAAAGGAAAATTCCCTTGAGAACATCACGTGGTCTGGAATGGGAACTAAAAGGTCTATTGTGCTTCTTTTCTTTTTTCACTTTTACCTTATTACTGTTGGGCTGTTGCACAGTGTTTTCTCAGACCGACCTGCTTTAAACAGGTTTTTATTATATAAACACCAATGAAATACCAAGTGAGCTTTTGTGCAAAAACATCTTCACACATGAAAAGATCACAGTTGCTTTGGTTACATATAAAAATAGTGTCTTTCAATGCAGTACACGTTGTATCTACTTTAAAAAATATATTATAGTGAATTGATTTAGTATTTCATTGGTGTTTATAATAGGGTTAAATGCAATTTAACTTAGTTAACGACCAGGAGCAAGTTGCACAGTTTGTCTGACGTGGCATGACATTGCGTTGCATTGCGTTGCGTGGCATTAGCGCTAGGGTTGATAAGTATTTTGGGGGTGTGCCTGCAGCATTTTTTAGCATGTGCGTGTGTTATTTTGCATGTGGGGCTTTTCCATGACTTCTTCTGGCAGTTCTAGCGGTCAACGGTTCTTTTGCACATTATGCGTGTGCCTTTGTATGTCCTCATGCATGGTTTTGCTTGGCTCAGCATTCGGTGTGTTGGCGGTCGGGCACTTTCAAGTATTTCTTTTTGAGTTTTTGCGCTGTTTTTTATTGTCGCATAGAGATCGTGTTGGTCGGAGGTCTTTTCCCTTAGACGTGTAGTGTTTTTTGTATCTTCTCCCGGTCTCCTGGGCACGTGCTGTTGCTCGTTCTTTTTGTGATCTACCCGACTCAGTAATGGTTCTTCCACACTCAACTAACAACAGCTTGGCGGCTGGTTTCGTCTCGACCGCTTGTTCTTCTTCCCCTTCATCGTCTGCAGTGTCGGTGGTGGTTACAGCGGGAACATCCTCCTGGCTTTCTGATGAGATGGCATCGGCCATGGCGACAGTCCGCGGGAATTCACAGCCCACTATTATTGCGGCGATTCGGGACAACCCTATTCCTGTATCAAGCGCTCCACGGGCTGTTTCGAGTGTTAGCTCCAGTGCTGATGTGGTCTTGGCTGGCTCTTATGCGGTGTCATCAGGTAGGTTGAGGTTACCATCATTTGTTTCTACATTCCCTCTGGTGCCTACCATCTCTGGCTCCAACTCGGCCTGCCTCGTGAATTGATTCTCTTCTCTGGTTATGTCGGCTCATGCTAGCGTTTTGTCAGGCTTGGGCAGTTCGTTTGTGCCACCATCTCTTGAGAAGCGTTTGTTGTAGGCTCCGGACATGTGCCAATCCCTGTCAAATTGGTCTCTAAAATTACCAGTGGTCAGTTTGTGGACCTGGCGGACTTATTGTCGGTCAACCTTCGCGCAGTGGATCAGGAACCGCATACCTTTTGGACAGCAAGTTGCTGGTTTCTCGAAAACGTCAGTTAGTGGAAATTTTGGATATTCTGACTTGGATGGAGGCTTTCACAATTTATCAGAATAATAAATTGATGGTGGTGTGTGCAGCTCACCCTCATGGATGGCCAGACCTCACAAACGACACGTCATTCTCCAAATCGGGTGTGGTTGGAATACGATCTGGCCTTTCGTAGGGATGCGGCAGCAACTGGTGCAACAGACTGGGCCAAGATGAACTTGGACTTGTATAATTTTCATCTGCGGTCTCCAGCACGCTCTCCCAATCGGCCGTTGGTCGGCTCTTCATCTACAACCGTGTGTACTAGTCAAGACTACAGTTCTCCTACCCCTTACTGCACCTCGTGGAATAATGGGCCTTGCCGTTGGCCATTTGGGGAATGCCGCTTCCACCATGTCTGCAGCTCATGTGATGGGTATCACCCCAAGGTTAGCTGCCCCATTCGCAACCCCAGTCTTGTTGCCCCCTCCCCTGCCAAAGGGGGGCATTTTTAAGCGGGAATACTTCCCTGTTACTTCTTGTGTATATAGTGTAAATAGTATTGTTTCAATTTCCTGACCTACAGTGTGGCATGCCGTGCTCAGTGGCTTTGTTTTGACTAGGCTCAGCAGGTTCACCCAGCGGTCCTGTTCCAGTTCATTCTTTTTCTCCATTAGCCCCTGTACATTTAATCTCCCCGTTGCAGTTGTCCCAGTTTCAAGCAGAGTTGTGTGACTACCCTGATCAGGCAGCAGCTTCCTACGTTCTTACTGTTCTTGGGAGGGATTCCACATTGGTTTTGAGGCGTTGTCAGTTTCCTTGTGTTCAGCTTCCGCTAACATGTATTCTGCCCTTGTTCACCCGTCAGTCATAGATGCTTACCTCGAGACAGAGGTCTCGTGTGGGAGGGTGGCAGGCCCGTTTACTACATTGCCTTTCCCAGATTTGCACATCAGCCGTTTTGGGGTAATCCCAAAGAACAATCAACGTGGTCAATGGTGTTTGTTTCTTGATCTGTCATGTTATGAGGGTCACAGCATCAATGACGGCATCCCCAAGCCTTTATTTTCAGTTCAGTAAGTCACTGTTGATTCTTTTATCGATGGCATTATGGCTCAGGGCCGGGGAACTCTTATGGCCAAGTTCGATGTGGCGAGCGGCTACCGCAATGTGGCCATTGACCCACAGGATCATTCCCTCTTGGGCGTGAAGTGGCATGATAAATATTACATGGACATGGCTCTTCCCTTTGGACTACACTCGGCTCCATACATCTTTACCTCCATTGCAGACATGGTCGAATGGATACTGACTCATAACTATGGGTTTGATTTCCTTCGTCATTACTTGGATGATTTTATGACATAGGGTCCGCCAGCCTCTCCGGTCTTTCACTACAACTTGCAGGCATGCATCCGGCTGTGCTCCATCCTCGGCCTCCCCCTTCACCCACCACGAGGAGCCAGAGCAAGCAAAATTTTGGACCGGGCTCTTAATTAGATTACTCCTTTGACACTAGATTTCGCTGAAAGGTCGGTTACACTTCAGAAGAAACCGCCTGGGAGATTATCACGCTTTGGTCTCCCATTAATTGTCAATACCTCCGTCAATCGCACCCAAATAAAGTATCTTGATGACAAATCCTATTTCCAACAATTCGACTAAAATATAAATTATCTAATTTCTTTTATTGTCCAAGATAAAGCGGTTTCCGGTTTTTGCGTTACAATTAAATGTTGCGAGTCCAGAAAGTGGCTATATCGTTCACAGAGCTCGTTGGCAGAGATTGAGCAAGCGACCGAAAATTTATTTGCTTGAGCTAAACAATCGCTTGAGTTGATTATTGAGGAATAGCATCAAATGAAGATACCAGTACAGAGGGTGTTACAATAACTCTTAAATAGGCGAGGGCGCGAAATTCGAAGTTTACGCGGCAATCGGAGTTAGTCAAGTTTACAGCGATCGCCCCGATCCTGGAAAGGGGTGATACGTATTGAACGAGGAATCCCTTTGGAAATACAAGGAGAATTCGTTTTTTTGACTCTTTCCTGACGAAGCGATGCTGTTAAAAGAATCGGGCAAGCGATAAATAACCAGTGTGCATGCAATCACTGGCCGAGTCGAGGCTGACTAAAAAAGCGCGGGAGTCATTCTTCTGACTAAAAAAGCACGGGAGGCATTCTTCGATCAATAGATGTTTGCATTACGTATAAGGCTTCAGTGGCTTCGGTTCTTGGCCACTTGTGCACCAATGACCCTGCTAAGGCGCCAAGGGAAGCTCGGAACATCATTTCGGAAATTCTCCACTGTAACAGGAAAGAAATGAGTCAAAACTGAGGGGACTTGATCCCTAGGTTATTGTTCCAAATGTGCTGCAACTGTACAGTATTTACACAAATTTCGAGTTCCCGACTGGGTTCTTTTGAGGCCAAAGTCCCAGGTGAAGGGTGGCAGACAATGATGATAAATCTGACAAAATTGAGTGGAACAGGAGTAAGTGCATGAAGCTTGCAGCGATTTTCATTGACATTCTTGTGTATTTGGGAGGTGAGGGGGAGGAGTTGGATTTTTGAGGTCTATGCACAATCACAATCCTTTCAGGTGAAACCTGGAATTACTTCTTAGCGATCTAAGTGCACAGAAAAAGCAAGTTAAAGCATGGCCTAAAAGTTGATGCAAAAGAGTGCAAAATTAAATTTACAGCTATGTTATTAATAATTAATAGCTATTAATTGTGTTATTTATCTATTTTCTCCTTACCAGTTATTATTTTGTAGTATGTAAACAATTGTCAAAGAATAACAAATGAGAATATTTTGCTATATAGCATTAACATAAATTCTTTCAAAGCAATGCCATCAGGCTTTAGATATTAATTTAAGTTACTTAATGGGAAGAGAAAAGATACAAGCAAACAACAATCATCCGATAGATAAAACCTGTAAGTTAAAGGCATTTTTTACTAGCTTACTTTTGATATTACATTCCTTGGCAAAATCTTGCAGTTACAGCAGACTACATGGCTCTCTACACATAAAGCAATATTGGGAACTTGGTTGTGTAGACCAGCAGACACAGACCACTTGGTATGACAATGGTGTGAAAATTGCCCCACTGAAAAATATGGGTCCCAATGTAGTATATACCTGAGGTATAGACTACTAACTCACTCTCAAACTTCACTTTGTAACCTCTTGGGTAGCATATACCTGAGGTATACAATCCTTAACTCACTGTGTTACCATAAAATGTTCATTTTGTAGCCTCTTGGGTAGCATATGTACCTGAGGTATACAATCCTTACCTCACTCTGTCACCATTTCACTTTGTAACCTCTTGGGTAGCATATACCTGAGGTATACAATCCTTAATTCACTGTGTCACCATTTCATTTTGTAACCTCTTGGGTAGCATATACCTGAGGTATACAATCAATAACTCACTGTGTCACCATTTCATTTTCTAACCTCTTGGGTAGAATATACCTAAGGTATACAATCCTTAACTCATTGTGTCACCATTTCCCTTTGTAACCTCTTGGGTAGCATATACCTGAGGTATACAATCCTTAACTCATTGTGTCACAATTTCCCTTAGTTTGTAACCTCTTCATGGTAGCATATACCTGAGGTATACAATCTATTAACTCACTGTGTCACCATTTCCCTTTGTAACCTCTTGGGTAGCATATACCTGAGGTATACAATCCATAACTCACTGTGTCACCATTTCATTTGGTAACCTCCTGGGTAGCATATACCTGAGGTATACAATCTATTAACTCACTGTGTCACCATTTCACTTTGTAATGTCTTTGGTAGCATATACCTGAGGTATACAATCCTTAACTCACTGTGTCACCATTTCACTTTCTAACCTCTTGGGTAGCATATACCTGAGGTATACAATCCTTACCTCACTCTGTCACCATTTCACTTTGTAACCTCTTGGGTAGCATATACCTGAGGTATACAATCCTTACCTCACTCTGTCACCATTTCACTTTGTAACCTCTTGGGTAGCATATACCTGAGGTATACAATCCATAACTCACCGTGTCACCATTTCACTTTGTAACCTCTTGGGTAGCATATACCTGAGGTATACAATCCTTAACTCACTGTGTCACCATTTCATTTTGTAACCTCTTGGGTAGCACATACCTGAGGTATACAATCCATAACTCACTGTGTCACCATTTCATTTTGTAACCTCGTGGGTAGCATATACCTGAGGTATACAATCCATAACTCACTGTGTCACCATTTCACTTTGTAACCTCTTGGGTAGCATATACCTGAGGTATACAATCCTTAACTCATTGTGTCACCATTTCCCTTTGTAACCTCTTGGGTAGCATATACCTGAGGTTAACGCCCACGTCGCCAGTGGAGGGTAGGTGCCCAGGAAGCCTGGGGGCTGCAACCGCAGTCACATCCCCAAGGCGCTAGAACACCCGACTGGCCTGCCCAACCCGCAACCAAGCCACGAGCCCCCCGCGCCAGGCCCCCCTAAGGCACCCGTCACACTTGAGCCAGATAGCTCAGTGGAATAATAATAATAATAATAATAATAACACACAAAAAAAAAAAGAGCACAAAAAAAAAAGAAAGGGGGGGAGAGGGAGGGAACGCCGAGAACCACTAAACTCCTAAACCGACTCGCCAACAGAGCAACAAACACGCTGCAAGCACATTGGACAACGCATGCACTACGCAGGAATACCGCTGAACCATGTCAGCCCCAGGGCTCCCCCAACCTAAAGAGTGCTGCAAACGCTACAAAAACGCATAACAACGCTAACAAACGCCTGCAAAACGCTACTGACCGGACTAGCTCCCGGTCATGAACCATGTAACTATAACAAACGCTACAGAACGCACCAAAACGCTGAACAACGCTACCAGACGGCCAAGACACTAAGAACCGCCTGCAAAACACTACTGACCAGACTAGCTCCTAATCGTTAACTATGTTAAATTTTATTTAACTATATTTAACGCCCACGTCGCCAGTGGAGGGTAGGTGCCCAGGAAGCCTGGGGGCTGCAACCGCAGTCACATCCCCAAGGCGCTAGAACACCCGACTGGCCTGCCCAACCCGCAACCAAGCCACGAGCCCCCCGCGCCATGCCGAAGGGATCTCCGGGTAAGAAGAACCCGGAGCAAGGGGGCTCGGGGCAACTAGGCCTAAGCCCCCGATAGCCCAAACCTGAGGCACCCACCCCCGCTGGTAACCAGAGAAATCCACTACCTGTTACGCCACCAACTGGGAGGAAACACGGACAATGGAAGTAACTGGAGTTCTGATATAGATCTGGTATGCCTCGCTCGACCAACGCCCCAAGGTTTTGATCAGGTGATCCGGAACACCACGTGCCACTGCAGTGGTCGCCGCCCCAATCCGGAAACTATGGCCGGAGTAGGCGCCGGAGTACCCAGCCCCATGTAGGGTAGACTGCAAAAAGGATGATAGCAGCTGCCGGGTAAGAGGACGACCATCACTAAACAAGAACAGGGGCCCTGGAGCAGACCCACGCAGAGACAAGTACGTGCCCAACGCTGTTATGGGGCACACAGAGCCCGAGCCACGCCCCAAGTAGATATCACAACCCGCACGGAAGGGGTCTGTCTTGGAACACTTGATACGGACTTTGAAACAAGAGGGATTCACCAAGGAGTCCGCTTGCAGGTCGCTAACAGTCATATGGGTGTGAGGATCAAAGGCCGAGTTGACCGTGAATTCGCCCGCACCCAAAAACCCAAAAAATGCCAAGCAGCACGCAGCCCACAACATCACATGGTCTCTAGTAGACAGGTCCAAAGAGCACTGAATGACCTTCAGATGATCAACGGTGATAGGTAGGCGCCTGGGTGACACTGGACCTTGAACTCGCTTAATACCCCTTAGCAGATGCTGCAAACGAAGACAGTTGACTAGCGGGTCGGGAAGGCCATGGTCAATGTGAAGGGAGCGCACTGCTGATAGATAGACCTTGATGGAGGAATGGTTCAGGTTGTCGGCCAGGAAGGAAGCAAAGCGCATGAGAGTCTCCTCAGTGCCTGGGGGGATGGAGCCATCCTGGTTTGCACGACCATCCTGTCGGCAAAAGTCTGTAAATCGACGTTGGGCGGATCGGTACACTCGTCGGGTGGAAGGTGCAAGACCTTGGGTAAGTAAGAACCGACACTTCTGAGTCAAGGCATCTGAAGCGCTGCCAGAAGGGAAGCAGGAATAGGAGACTGGGTTGGGTCAGCCTGTGGCTCCAGGCGTCTGAACCGCTGAAATTGGAATCGAGAGAGTGCATCAGCAACTGGATTAGCTTTGCCTCGAACAGATGAAGCTGTAAATGAGAAGGAATGATGGATGGCCAGCATAGTCAAATAACGCAGCAACACCATTAGGTTTTTGTCCCGCGAGGTGCCAGACTTAAGTACAGCCACCACAGACTCGTTGTCACAAAAGAACTCGACCCGCCGAGATACCCACTGACAGCCCCACAGATAGGCTGCCACTACAATTGGGAAGAGCTCCTTGTACGCTATAGATGAGGAACTTTGTGCAGCTGACCAGGCACCAGCAAACCAGTGGGATTTAAAAATAGCTCCATAGCCCAAAGAGCCCGCTGCATCCGATGAGACCTGGAAGTCCGGGAGAGGTGCCCATGTGGGCATGCAGAAAAAACTGAGGCCATCCCAAGTTTGGAACAGTTCCCGCCACCAGGTTAAATCCCGCCGAAATTCCTGGTTAAGCCTAATGGGGTGATCATCACGGCGAAAGGCACAAAGCAAGTCGATCATCCGGCGAAGGAATGTCCTACCCTGTGGGGCGACCTTGCAGGCGTGATGGAGATGGCCAATCAGGGATTCCAGCTCGCGACGTTTACAAAAACGTTTTGCCGACCACTCATCTAACAGTGAAACAATCCTATCTCTCTTGTCAGTCGGAAGGCGAGCCTGAAGGTTCTCGGAGTCAAGTTCAATCCCAAGGATTGTAAGACGAGTCGCGGGTCCCTCCAACTTATCTGGATGAAGGGGAAGGCCAAGTTTTGTACACAGACGAACGCAGGTTTGAAGGTTGTTGTGGCACACAGGGGACGCCGGTGGGCCCAAAGTGAGGAAATCGTCCAAGCAATGACGGAGAAATGTAACCTCATAATTGTGAACCAGGATCCATTCAACCAGGTCTGCAATGGCGGTGAAAATAAATGGTGCTGAACGCAGCCCAAAAGGGAGCACCAAATCCACAAAATATTGCCCACGCCACTTCATGCCAAGAAGGGGGCGATCGTCTGGGTGGATAGCCACATTCCGATATGCACTGGCCACGTCGAACTTGGCCATGAACGTTCCTCGACCCAGAGACATTATGCCATCAATGAAAGCATCCACTGAAACATACTGAACTGTAAACGGGGGCTTAGGGATGCCGTCATTGACGCTTTGCCCCTCTGGGGATGATAGGTCTAAAATGAGACGCCACTTCCCAGGCTGATTAGTTTTGGGGATCACCCCGAAACGACTTATTTGCAATGACGGAAGCGGGGGCACTGGAAAAGGACCTGCCACCCTGCCAGAAGAGACTTCAGCTTGCAAGTAGGAGTCAATCACTGATGGGTGCTCGGCAGAGCTACGCATGTTTGAAGATGCAGATTTGAGGGACACCAAGGATGGGTCAAAGCCTATCCGAAATCCATCCCGTATGCCAGAAGTCACAAATGCCACAGCTGACTTGTTGGGATGGTGGCATAATTCGGCTTGAAATTGATCCAACTGTAATGGTGTGACCTGAGACACCGGAGATAACGGGGCAAAAGAGACAACTGGAACGCTGGGCTTAACTGGAACAGAAACGGGAACTGAGACTGGAACTGAAACTGGAACAGGACAAAACAACTTTGCCAACTGAGGCAATCCATTCGGCTGGCGAGGCAACGCAATCACATCATTCAAACTATGTACAAACACAACACTGGGCGAACCTTGCCCCTCAGTACTGTCCCCTGCTCCCTCCAGGGGAGGGGGAGCGGGAACGGGAACGAAATCCAGCTGAGCGGGGAAAGGGGCAGTTAGCCTTGGTATGCTCTCCCTCGCAATTGCTGCAGTTGTGGCGGAACTTGCACTTCCCAAATAGCCACCGGCATTTCCCTTCATTCCAGGAATGGCAGAATGGTGTGCGTCGGTGGGAGTCTGGGCTGTCTGAGGAAGACTGAGGAAACCCGGAAAGGGAAGACGGCCTTGGTTGCAGTGAGGACGATGCTGGCAAACGCAAATGAAAACTATACAGATCCAAATTCATTTTGGACCAATCCGTAAGGCCCGAGGCAGCGGCATCCCTTCTGAAGGCCAGATCGTATTCAAGCCAAGCCAGACCTGGATATTGGCGGGCTGTTTGAATAATGTACAAAAATTTGGTTTTAACAACGGAGTTGATAATGTAAATTGGCCACCGTACAGAGATTCGAAAAGCTGACGTTTCGAGCGTTAGCCCTTCGTCAGAGCGAATCAAGGGATTATGGGTTACGTGTAGTTTTTATAGTAGAGTAGGAGCTACGCTATTGGTGGTAACATGGCAACGTGAAAAATAGGAATATATTAGTTAAATGAAAAGCGTTCGTTAATACCGTGAGGATTAAGGGTGCCGATTTGAAAGATGAATTTTTGTTCCAGATTCTTGCGGCTTTCCGTCGTACCTAGATGTAGGGAAAGGCCGCAGATAGCCATGTGTTTTTTGGAGTGGTTAGGCAGATTAAAATGGCGAGCGACTGGCTTGGATGCATCCTTGTCATTCTTCTCAACATCGCGAAGGTGTTCGCGGAATCGGTCACCTAGTCGTCTACCTGTCTCACCAATGTATAATTTATTGCATAACGTGCAGGTTATGCAATAAATGACATTTGCGGAGGTACATGTGAAACGATCGGTGATCTTAACAGATCGCTTAGGTCCCGATATCTTGCTAGTGTTAACAATGAAAAGACAAGTTTTGCATCGTGAGCGCGCGCATTTGAAAGTGCCGGGTTGCTCGTTAGTTTTGAGCGCGCTTCTAACTAAAAAGTTGCCTACGTTTTTGTCGCGTTTGAATGAAATAAGTGGAGGTTGCGAAAAGATTCTGCCAGTCTCGGGATCATTTTGGAGTAATTTAAAATTACTAAGAATGATGCTTTTGACTGCGTGATTATGAGGATGGAAAGTGAGGGTGAATGGAATTCTGTCATTCTTATCTTTTTGTGACGTTTGTAGTGATGACTGTCGATCAAATTGTTGGGCGCGATGATGGCCCGCTTTGACCACAGAGACAGGATAGCCACGTTTTTCGAAGAACTGGCACATCTCCTCTGATTTGCTGGAAAAATCGGAGTCATCACTACATAGACGTCGAAGTCTAAGAAATTGAGAATAAGGGATGGAGTTCTTGACATGTGATGGATGTGACGATGAATACAACAAATAACTGTGTGAATCAGTAGGTTTGTAGTGCACACTAGTACAGAGCACGTTGCCTCTAATAGAAACGTTGATATCTAGAAAAGCCAATGAAGTTTCCGAGATTTCCCAGGTATATTTAAGAGCCGGATAAAAAGAGTTGACGGAGGTTATAAATTGATCGAGTTCTTCTCTGCTGGATGAAATAGCGCCGATGCAGTCGTCGATGTAACGGCCGTAGAGTTCAGGTTTGGGGCCGTTGTACTGACTAAAAAATTGGTGTTCAACATATCCTACAAAAAGATTGGCATAGCTAGGTCCCATTCTTGTGCCCATCGCTACACCATTAATTTGTTTGTAATAGTTGCCGGCGAATGAAAAACAATTAAGCGTTAAAACTAGTTCGGCAAGGCGGAGGAGCGTTTCCGAGCTAGGTTCTTGGACAGTGCGTTGATCGAAAAAGTGTTTAAGTGCTTGAAGACCTTCGCTATTAGGAATGACTGTGTATAGAGATGTAATGTCCATGGTGAAAATAAGTTTGTCTTGGCCGGAGAAATTGAAATCGCGGAAAATTTGTAGTGCGTGTGTACTGTCTTTAATGTATGATGGCAAAGATTTGACGATAGGCGTCATAATCCTGTCTAAGTAGCTAGAAATGAGTTCGGTGGGGCAACTACAGGCAGAAACGATAGGGCGACCTGGGTTGTTGGGTTTGTGAATTTTAGGCAAGAAGTAAATGCACGAAGTTCTAGGGGTGTTGATGATGAGATTAGTGGCAGTGTCCGGTAATTCTTGATTAACTATAAGATTTTGAATGGTGTCTTTGACAAGTTTTTGATTGTTGGAAGTGAGATCTTTAGGGATTTTGGCATAAAACGAGGTATCCGAAAGTTGCCGCAAAGCTTCTTTTTGGTAAAGGTCGGACCGCCAAACAACTACCGCGCCGCCTTTGTCGGCCGATTTGACAACTATGTCGTTGCGTTTACTAAGATTTTTAAGCGCCGCCCACTCTTCCGAGGAAAGGTTGGAAAATTTAGTGTTGCGATTGAATTTAAGTTTGTGAATGTCATGACGGCATTTTTTGGTGAAAAAATCTAAAGAGGCAAATTGTCCCTCTGGGGGAGTCCATTTGGATTTGCGAACTAGAAGTGTTTCAAAAATATCTTTATTAGAAGTGTCCGAATCATGCTCTTTGTCGTGAAAAAAGGCTTTTAACTGAACGCGGCGAAGGAATTTTTCGACATCTTGCTTAATAGAAAATTCGTTGGTGCGTTTGGTAATAGGGACAAAATTTAGGCCCTTACTGAGAACAGATTTCTCTGAGTCAGTAAGCGGAAGATTTTCTGGAATTGTAATTACGGTATTATGGCTATGCAATGTAGTGTCGTCGGTAATTTGCGGACCTATTAATTGTTGAAGTTTTAGAGTCTTGGTTTGGTGTAAATGGTCAAACAGTCCAGAATTAAGTTGTCGGATTTTAGCGCGAATCGATTGTACTAAAATTGCTGGACAGATTTTGGAAAGTTCGGAGCGACAATGAAGAATTTGTTTGTCAAGTGTGATTCGTTTTTGGCACATAGCTCTAATTGTAATCCTCATAATATTACGTGAAAAAGAATTTTGCGCACATCGAATTTGGTGAAGATACTGATTTGAGTGAGAGAATGTAGCCGGGTGAAAGTTCGAGCGAAAACCTTTAGGAATGACTTTAGAATTGAGGCAACGGCCGATGAAGTTGATGTGACTACAAAACCTAGTTTTGGCGAAAATGAGAGTGGCTAAACGGAAAGCTAAGTTACTGCTAAGTGTGGGAAAAGGAAAAAGATAGCTTACGATTTCCTGGCGTAGCTCCTTGGTGAGTTTCTTCAAGCTTGGCATCGTCGTCTTGGGTCTCCTGTTAGAAATCTGTGGATTAAAAAATACTAGAACAACAAGGTTAGTGGTCGCAGCGGTTGAATGACAAATGAATGAAGGGGTAGAGCAGCTTATATCTGGTCAAGTCTAACCAACGCAGGGGGTGAGAGGCACACAGGACCAGCTGGAAAATCGTGAAGGCCTCAGTCCAAGTAAGAATATCCTTGATTTCAACCTGCCTGCGTTTTACGTTGGACACCAGGAGTTTACCCTCCAGGAAGGTCTGTGGTTCCTGCTCTCCAGCTCGGAGATTGACTGTAAGTAGATCCGCCAACTCCACGAACTGGCCCTCGATGATCTTCTTGGCCAATTTTGCCGGGACTGGTGCATGACCAGGACCAACAATGAAAGCCTTCTCAGACGTAGGCACTGATCCAGAGTTACCAAAACTTGGCAGGCTCCCGGATACACTGGGACTCGCGAATGGAGAGGTAATGGGGGCCATGAAGCCATGAATGGGGGCCAAGGAGAAAAGGTAGGAATGAAGGCCGGCAAAGTAAACGTACCTGATGACGCCCCAAAAGCCATAGACGAGACATTGACATCACAAGAAACAGCAGTCGATCCAGAGGAGCTAGATGGAGTGACGCCAACAGAAGTGCCAAGGACGGAAGGGGGTAATGGCGAGGGGGTGCTCCCTTGAATTGAAGAGATAATAGTCGGAAGGGTGCTTCCAAGCGCGCGAACAACAGCCTCGGCGATCGAATCGACGGCCAAAGGCGCCACGGGGCCAGAGGGAGCCGTAGAAACCACCATCGGCGCGGGGGACAAGAGAGGTATGTCCTCCGAACGAAGTCCAGCGGACAAGCTATTGTTGGTTGAACGAGGTGGGTTCGGCATGATGTATGATCGAACACCAACCAGCGACGAGCGAGTTAGAGGCGACCACGAAAAAGAAGTGAAAAACGAACCAACAAACACGACAGAGAGCGAGAAAAAACCGCGGGCGATGAAGGACGAAATCCTTTGGCCACGCTAACGGATCGGCGAGCACACTACGGTCCAGGGACGAAAGAGCGACGAGTGAAGGAAAGACAAACCAATAAACACGACAGCGGCCGAAGAAAAAACCCTGGTCGATGACTGACGAAATCCTTAGAATTTATTCCTTTGTTGACCACAACTGGGAACCGCTACACTAAGCCCGCCAAAATAAACGTATCGGAGCACACGATGGTCCGAGGCACGAAAGAGCGATGAGCGAGTAAAGACAAACCAACAGACACGACAGGGGGCGAGGAAACCACGGTCGATGACGGAAGAAATCCTTGTGTTTTCTCTATTGTTGTTTTCCTTTGTTGACCACAACTGGGAACCGCTACACTAAGCCCGCCAAAGCGACGAGCGACGAGCCAACTATCGGAACTGGTACAAGAGAAGGTAAGACGAACCGCAACACGGCGGTGGAGACGAGATGGAGACGGTCGAAGATCGAAGAACTTCTATTTCAACCTGGACAGCGACCGAGATAGCCAACGAAGCGAGAAGAAGAACGCCGAGAACCACTAAACTCCTAAACCGACTCACAACGCTACGCCAACAGAGCAACAAACACGCTGCAAGCACATTGGACAACGCATGCACTACGCAGGAATACCGCTGAACCATGTCAGCCCCAGGGCTCCCCCAACCTAAAGAGTGCTGCAAACGCTACAAAAACGCATAACAACGCTAACAAACGCCTGCAAAACGCTACTGACCGGACTAGCTCCCGGTCGTGAACCATGTAACTATAACAAACGCTACAGAACGCACCAAAACGCTGAACAACGCTACCAGACGGCCAAGACACTAACAACCGCCTGCAAAACACTACTGACCAGACTAGCTCCTAGTCGTTAACTATGTTAAATTTTATTTAACTATATTATACAATCCACAACTCACTGTGTCACCATTTCATTTGGTAACCTCCTGGGTAGCATATACCTGAGGTATACAATCCTTAACTCATTGTGTCACAATTTCCCTTAGTTTGTAACCTCTTCATGGTAGCATATACCTGAGGTATACATTCAATCTATTAACTCACTGTGTCACCATTTTGCTGTGTAACCTCTTGGGTAGCATATACGTGAGGTATAAAATCCATAACTCACTGTGTTACTATTTCACTTTGTAACCTCTTGGGTAGCATATACCTGAGGCATACAACTCTTAACTCACTGTGTCACTATTTCACTTTGTAACCTCTTGGGTAGCATATACCTGAGGTATACAATCCTTAACTCATGATCACTGTGTCACCATTTCATTTTTTAACCTCTTGGGCAGCATACACTGTAGCTGAGGCTTACATCTACAATTCACTGTGTCATAATTACCAAAAATTAATTTTGATATAGCAGAGAGGTTCAATTTTTCATTTTATCACTAACCTTTTTAGCACATCTAAAAGAAAAAAGTCAAGAAGGTACAGAGATTGTTACTGCATACCTGCAGTGAAGATTATCTCTATGATGTCATATGGCAAGTTGTTGAAGAGGCATTTAGAACATGGTGAGCCAAATGGAGCTGGTAAAGATGAATGGCATTCGAAGAGATCTGTTATCACGGGCTACTCATTTTATATCAGCAGTAATACTTCTGGACCCCAAAGCTGCTCAAAAAACTCCCGTAGGCCTAACTATGGCGTTGGATATTGCAGGGCCCAATGGTTCCTTTAGGAGCCACCAAATTAGTTAAAGCAATAATTAACATTATAATTTTTTACGTAGTAAGTTCTCCTGAATTACCAGGGGCTGACATTGAAAAAGAACTCTAAGAAGAAAGAACAAAGCGCTACAGTCCCAAAGGATGTCTATTGTTACCGCTAGTTCTTGAAACTGGTACCCGGCTTGAATTCCATTGGCATTTTCCTCAGAACCCAAGCTTTTATGATAACCGCTGATTATTGGTCATGCAAGCGAAGAAATGACACCGAACAGGCAGCCCAAGCTCTCGGTTTTTTTTCTCAGCATGCGAAGAAACGTCACAAGAACGGTTGTTTTGTTACAACATAGTAAAAAGGGGATTTTTATGTTTCCCATATTTCTTACACTGGATGTAAGTACAACAAAGCAACAACTGATCAGCTGAAAAGTCTGACAAAAATCAAAGTGAATTCAAGGACACAGAAGAATTACTGACAATGTCGTTGTCATGCAGTTTATAACTATCTATACTGACTTTCATTCAATGGGAGCTTTGGGTGGTTCATATCATACCATTATAAGTTTATTTTCAGGCAACACAAGATCATTTAAAGATAGTCATTGAAAGTATTGAAAATTACTCCTTTATGAATGAAACAAAGTTTCCGAACAAAATAGCTTTCAATGTCTACCCTATAGTGAATTCCTTAGAGAGAGAGAAACACTCGACATTGACAATTTTTATTTTTTAATTGGGCCACCATATAAGTTGAAACTCTCTTCTACGAGACCACTCACCCTCTTCGCATTTAAGAAGACTTCTCAGTCGATCTGATCAGTGCTTGTCGTTCCCCAATGACTTCCAGCACGCTGCCCAACTAAAGCAATTTTATCCTGCGCCGTCAAGCCAGTAAACGCGGAAGCTGGTATCTCCTCGTTGTGATGAAAATAGGCCCTCTCTTTTAGCGGTACTGCTGTTAGATTAAACAAATCCGCAAGCCTGGCAATGTGGTATGAATTGTAATCGAGTGCAAAGGCATGTATGACATCTTAATATTTTAATGGAAGGTTTTTGTTGCCGGCTGGCCTTTAAAAAAGGAAGCAGCAATGTCGCATTTACTTTTGTTGTGAAATGAGGAGTTAAACATTAAAGTAGACTGCTGACAGAAGTGTGACATGATGACGAGAAAATAATGTAAACAGACATGGAACGATTCACATGAAGAAACTCTTTCGGTTCTACTGTTACTATTTTTATTCCTGTGTCATACTGCACTACGTGATCTCGATCTTCATAACAACTTTGAGGAAAGGTTACGATGTTATTATTATTATTGACGTGTGGTTTGGGATCACGTTGCCTTTTCACACCTTCGTTCCTGGACTGTGAGAAAAAGTATTCTAGGAATTCAACCTAACGTTCAAAATTCTTTGATGGACCGCGCAAAAATTTGGCCAGCTCTGGCTCCTCGTGTAAGGTGGCGGGCCCCACTACACGCCTATCCATCCTTGGCATTGAGCTGGACTCAATGACACTACAGGCCCGGCTGCCAGTGGAGAAGAGAGATAGGATCATTGCTCTGTTAGATACATGGCCAGCTAAGCGTTTCTGCAAATGTCACGAGTTGGAGTCGCTTCTTGGTCAACTCCACCATATCTGTAAGATTGCCCACCAGGGGAGGACATTTATCCGCCGGATGATTAACTTGTTATTAATTTTACATTCTCGCGTGACGACCATCCTATTCGCCTAAACTGGGCGTTTCATATGGACCTGACTTGGTGGCGGGTATTGTTTCAGAGCTTAGATGGTCTTAGTTTCTTGTTGATGCCTGCTTCAGGGCCCGTCTCCATGACTTCCAAGTCTTGTCAGATGCCACAGGCTCCCTGGGCTTTGGAGCGATTTTCAACAGCCAATGGTTTTTTGGTACATGGTTGGCTTTTCAACAACCTCTATCTATTGCTTATAAGGAACTGCTTCTGATTGTTGTGGCAGCACATTTGTGGGGTTCTCAGTGGTCTTTGCGGCAGGTTGAGTTCCTATGTGATAACGAGTCAGTGGTGGCTGTATTGTCGTCAGGTACCTGCAGAGATGCAGACTTAATGGTTTTGTTGCATTACTTGGCATTGTTGGCAGTGCACCATTCATTTTTTTTAACAGTGTCATCAGTTCGTGGAAAAGCTAACCTTGTTTTGGATTCTCTCTCTCGTTTCCAGTTGCAGCGCTTTCGGCACCTGGCCCCACAAACCGCGGAAACTCCAACGCCAATTCCTCCAGCTCTCCTGACAGCGAGATGCCAGTTTTGTCTCACTCAGGGCCTCGCTCCATCTACATGTCAGGTTTACTTATCCGCCCAGCATTGCTATGCTGAGTTCTGCCGTCAGGGGGGCTTTTTGAGTCCAGAGGGGGCCCTTGTGCCAGACGACGAACAGTCACTTATGCGTTTTGCATCACTGTTGGCCGATAATCTTCACCACTCATCCATCAAGGTATACCTCAGTGCAGTGCGGTCCCTTCACATTGACAATGGTTTACCTGATCCCCTGGTCAACTGTCTACAGGTGCAGCATTTATTGAGGGATATAAAGCGTGTACAGTGTTCGTCTCCCCGACTCGCCTCCTGATTACGATTGATCTCCTTCAGATCATTCAGCGTTGCTTAGACTTGAAGTTCCATGACCATGTCATGCTCTGGGCGGCGTGTTGCCTGGGGTTTTTTGGTTTCTTGCGTGCAAGCGAGTTCACCACTAATTCTTTATTTGACCC
>NC_090884.1:4780907-4788407 GCF_036669925.1 Montipora capricornis | reverse complement strand
ACCTCAATTCTGCAGCAACATCTCACTTAAGATTAATACCAAACTTGGAGGCACCAACCATGTTATTGATTTCTCAGACAAACCTGTGTTTACTGAACCGACAATTGTGTTTGGTGCGGATGTGACGCACCCACCCCCTTCAGAAATTGGCATTCCTTCCATCGCTGCTGTAGTGGCTAGCATGGATCATCACGCCGCAAAATACCAAGCTCGTGTGCGCGTTCAAAGGCATGAAAAAGGTCGAGACGCACGGGAAATAATCAACGATCTGGCTGAGATTGTCAGAGAGCTCCTGATCGAGTTTTACAAAGCTAACGCTGAGCTTAAGCCGTCTAAGATCATATTTTACCGGAACGGTGTCAGCGAAGGACAGTTCGACCAAGTTTTTGTTCACGAAGTGCGAGCCGTTCAAGAAGCTTGTGTGAAGCTTCAGAAAGATTATCAGCCTCGTATTACGTTTGTGGTTGTACAGAAACGACATCATACTAGACTGTTCCGTGAAAATAATGAAGACTCTTCAGGCAAAGGACGTAACATCCCGCCAGGGACGATTGTGGACAGTGGAATCACACATCCGTATGAATTTGACTTCTATCTGTGCAGCCACTATGGAATTCAGGTAAATAAAGCAAAAAGTGCTCAAAAAGGACGAGCACGTGATTTCATCGCACCTTGTTGCATCACACGAACGATACAATGCATGTACTGCGAATAGCATAGATGATGTCGTTCCATTTCATCAATATTTTGACAGATAAAAGTTTTCTAGCGTTAAACAGTCATCGTTAAAAGAAGGGATTTTTTGAAATAATGAAAGGACTTCGTTCAATTTCTGGTAGGATTTAATGTGAAACCCCATGTTATAAACTTGGGTCGCTTCTCTTCCTCTCTACTCTCACACCCTTTAATTTTTTTACCTTGTACCAGGCCTAGACGGGGAACAAGAGTTAAGTTTACCTTTTTTTATGGGATCCACATAGCTCACTTCCACCGCATTTGCGCAGGCGAAAACTAAGAATTTCAAGAATTACTGTATTTTGCGTGCAGAGAAAAGACACGGGGTTTTGGTGATGAGAATAGATCTTTGCGCCGGGTTTGCATGATTCTCGTGAACAAGTCTCTTACTGAAACATTGTAAGCGTAGGGTGTTTGTGTGTGTAAAGGATTCTCCCAAAAAAATCCTAAAGAATCTTATTTTGCAGAACAAAAGCTTTTAGGTTGACTTTCCTCCCTTTTACGTTATTTGTTTTTTTCTTTTAAAGACATTTGGTTTAAGGTTTTTTTTTTACCTGCCGTCATACGTAACTCGATGGTCTACAACAGGAGCAGACTGCTAACGATGAACAGGCATCACTAAAAAATGAAACAAAAATAGCGTTTTTCCACGAGTATTATATACGACAACTCCTCCTTAACTGATAACTTGAAAAATGCGATGTACACGATGCTTCAGTGAAAATAAGAAATAGAGAGGAATAGGCATTTGCATGATGGCGTCATTATACTAGCAAACCTAGAATTCTTTGTCAAGATGCTTCCTTATTCTCTGCTCTCCTGCCGGGGAACAAAGAGGCAAATTGGTAAAAAATTTTCCTCTCAATTCGAGCCACCCAAACCGTTTTTGTCTTGATAGTAAGTGATGTCCACATGCAAATGGCCTATTTCCTGGCTGATTTTGTTATCACTAGTATCGGTCGTAATCTAAAACTCTTTGTATATAAATACACCTTATTGAATGGTTTAACATATAATACCTATAAATATTTTGAGGATATTATTCCACTATTACGCCATTTTCTAGTATTTTTCTTCTTCCTGCATTGACCGAGCATAATACGAAACCATTCAAATGTCCTTTATTTGACTGGGTAAACAAAATGACGAGTGACAAGCGATGACAAGCTAAATTCTGGGGTTTTGCATCGTGCTGAAAATAATTTCTTAAAAAAATCCCATTCCGTCCCGATCCGTTGCACTGTAGTGTCCCGGTCAAACCGGGTCACTACCGTGTATTAAGTTGCCGTCGCATATTTTTCGCGTTCTCTTTAGCAAATGCAGTAAAATGGCGTTGTAGTGGAATAATAAATGCCATGTGTCAAGACCTCCTATCCCAACAAGCACAACATTTCTCTTAGACAACAGTCTCAACTATGAAAAGGGGTAAACCTGTGCAAAAGTTCTTGTTTTTTCTTAGCATTCATTTCATCGTGCTGTAATCGGAATGCATAAAACCATATTGGGAAATTTAACGCATAGTTGTGGGTGTCGAGCTTTGTTGCGGACTACCATTCTTTTCTTCTATCCGTCAGGAAACAAGTCGACCTACTCATTATCATGTCTTATATGACGACAACAACTTTACCGCTGATAGCTTGGAACAGCTAACTTATCAACTGTGTCACTTGTGCGCAAGGTTCACACGCAGTGAGTGTATACCAGCCCCTGTATATCACGCTCGTTTGGCAGCCCTCCGCGCCAGAGATCACATGGCTACTATAAAGTACGAAATAGTTCATTGACACTGTTTTAACAATTATTCAATCCTGAAAATTTAAAGATATGTGGGAACAAAATGTCAACTCTAATCCCAAGTCTATTGTTGCGAACAGGTAGTTGATGTTTTGACTCATGGTTATTGATTATGTCCACATGGGAAGCAGCGTTAGAGGAAACTTTGTGACATTTAATTTGCAGCTTTTCTGGAAATACGTGAATTACTAAAAAGAGTTAAGGGACATTTCGTGGGGTCTTTTATAAGCTGTGTGTTCAATATGATGCAATCTTGGCGTATCTGCGATCTGAAACAAAGCAAGGCAATGCAAAACTATAGCTAATTCAAAGTAAGCTCGAAGTTAAGTTTAACTGGCATGAAGACTGCTCAATCTTAACTCACAAATTTCCTTTTCCCATAGCACTGGGCATGTTGATTTGGAGGAGTGTGCAAAAGCCATTCAAGTCAGCGATAAAATGAAAGACATCATGTACTTCATCTGAACAGTTTGATTGATGTGGAACAGCCGAAGCTTACGTCAACGTGCTTGGAACATAATGCTAGCAATTTCATTGTTATTAACCTTTGGGCGGACCAGAAAGAAACTCTGAACACTATTCTAAAAATGTCCTTGTACACAATGGCAGCTGCAGACTCGATTTGTTTGAAGAACACGTGTACAGTCAATGATCTGGGAAAAATCTTTGGACATGAATATGTTGTTTGTTGTTTATTGCTTAAATGGCATATGGTCAGCAAACATAATTTGAAAAATTTGCATGAATAGAAGAAAGCTTTAGCTAAAATACTTATACAACTAAATCTGACTACTTAATTTACAAACACACAGGATAATATAATTAAATAAATTGCATAAACAAGTACTCCAAGTAGAATTGTTTCAAATAACAGGAAACAAACAAAAAAAAACAAAACATTAACAATTTGTCCACAAAGTTTACAATTAGTCCCAAGGGACTTGATCAGACTATAGAATTAAAGGAAATGAGTTCAATTTTTCAATATACTAACTCAGCATTCAGAAAATGCAGTCTCAACTTTTTTTTAAAGTTACTTAATGTAAGGCTGTTGCGCACTGTTAACGGAATATCATTCCAAATAACAGGAGCATGCCAGGTGATAGCAAATTGATACTTGTGGTTGGTTTTATGAAGATTAAAACGTGAACGAGTCAAATAATCGTGATATTCATGGTTAAAATGAAGGATTGAGGAAACAGGAGTAGGCAGAATATTGTTAAAATGTGAGAAAACGAAACAGGCCATATGGAATTTAAAGATAGAATGGAGCGAAAGAAAATTATTTTTAGAGGAAAGGGGTTTAGAAGGTGTGCGTGGGGGTGAAAACGTAATTATACGGATGGCTTTCTTTTGAAGTACATAAAGTGGTTCAAGGTAAGAAACATACGTAGAAGCCCAAATTAGAGTACAATAATTGATGTAAGGCAGGAAAAGAGCATTATATAAAGTTTTCAGAGTATCGAAAGGTAAGTATCGCCTTGCCTTGCACAAAACTCCAATTATCTTAGAGACTTTATCACAGACAACAGAGATATGCGGTTTCCAGGATAGGTTTTCATGAATGATAATTCCAAGGAATTTGTCTTCCTGCACACGTGTGATGGGGGAATTATTTATAGAAATGTTTATATCGGAGAGGTTAATCTGTTTACGACGTGGGTGAAAAATGATGAATTTAGACTTGTCAGTATGGACAGTGAGTTTGTTAGCACTAAACCAGGAAGAAACACGAGCGAGCTCTACATTAAGGATGGTTACTAAGGTAGCCAAGTCATTATGACGAAAAAAGATATTAGTATCATCAGCAAAGAGAATGATTGACAGGAGGTTTGAGACATGAAAAAGATCATTGATGTATAAAAGAAAAAGTAAAGGTCCAAGGACTGAACCTTGTGGAACCCCACATACAGCCGTATTATATGTAGATGTATGGTCATGAACCATGACACACTGTTGTCTGTGAGATAAATAGCTAGCAAGCCAGGCCAACGGAATTCCTCTAATTCCATAAAAATTTAGTTTATCCAGAAGTATTTCATGGTTGACTGTATCAAAAGCCTTCTTAAGATCTATGAAGACTCCGATAGTGTACTGATTGTTTTCAAAACCTTCATAAATATTATTGACATGCTCTAAGATAGCCATAGCCATAGCAGTAGAGTGATGAGGTCTAAAACCGTACTGGTGATGATTAAGGATATTGAACTTTGTAAGGAATTCTGATAGCCTGAGGTAAAAGAGTTTCTCAAGAACCTTAGAGAGACAGGGGAGAATAGAAATAGGCCGATAATTTGAGATCAGAGAAGGGTCATCGCTTTTAAAAACAGGAAGAATCTTTGCAATTTTGAGTTTATCGGGAAAAACACCACGCTCAAAAGACAGATTACAGATATGAGACAAAGGGGCAGCTAGTAAATCGATTGTTTCTTTGATGGGAGACAAAGAAAGACCATCAACACCCTCACATTTGCTATTTTTTAGAGAATGGACAATAGAAGAAACCTCAGAAGGAGTAGTGGGATTGAGAAAGAAACAGTTGGCATAGTGACCAACAAGAAAATCTTTATGAGAAAATTGAGTAAAGGGAACTTTACTGGCAAAAGATGGACCTATATTGGCAAAGAAATTATTAAATTTGGTAGCTATGTGTAAAGGGTCTGAACAAATACCTGAACTGTCTTTCATGTTACTGAAATGGCGTTCAGGTTTCTTTTTTGCGACAATCTGCTTAATAACTGACCAAGTCTTCCTCGGGTCAGAGCTAACAGAGATTAGTTTATCATGAAAATATTTTTTCCTGGCAACTTTTAGTAGGAAATTGAACTTATTTCGATACTTGTTATATCTAGATTTGTTAGATACGGTAGGGTTTGTTTGGAATTGTTTATAGAGAAAATTCTTCCGGTTGCAGGATACAAAGAGACCTTTTGTAAACCAGGGTTTCGAAGGACGGCGGCACTCAGGGTATAATGGTTTAAGTGGAAATGATTTATGGTATGCTGACATAAGAAGGCTAGAGAATGTATCATAGGAATCATTAGTAGAGTCAGAGTTATAGACTTGAGACCACTCAATGGTTTCCACTCGAGACCTGAATGCTGCAATTGTTGTAGGGTTAACAATGCGTGCCAATCGCTTCTGGCATAGTGGTTCGACATCTAATTTTAGATGAGTAACTTGGAAAATTGGGAGGTGATCAGATAAATCAGTGTAGAGAATGCCACTACTCATACTCAAAATATTGTCAATCAGAGTTGCGGTTGAGGAAGTTATGCGAGTAGGCTTAGAAATCAGAGGATACAAACTATTAGATAACATAAGATTGATGAACTCATTAGTAGGTTGGTGAGATTGTGAGTTAAGCATATTGATATTAAAATCATCCATGAGATAAGAGAGTTTATTCTCAAAGCTGATGGTGATAAGATGCCCTCAAGAGAGTTGTTAAAATCAGCAACCAATACATCAGGGGGTCGGTAGAAACAGCCAACAATGATATTCTTACCACGCGGTTGTATAATTTCCACAAGGATTGATTCATACAGTGCATTATTAGGAGACTGGAGATCAGTTCTAAGCTTGAATTCTAGGTGAGACTGTATATAAAGTCCAACTCCACCACCGGCTTTATGTTCTCTGTGACTAGAGATAAAATGATAGCCTGGAAGATGGAATAAATCAGAATTAGACCTGTGTAACCATGTTTCAGAAACAGCAATGACAGAGAAGGACCTGTTCAATGTAAGAAGGAATTCTGATAAGTCATCAAAGTGTTCTGGTAGACTGCGGATATTAATGTGAAGTGAGGAGCATGTATCAGGGGGAAGTGAAGGCATCTTATTAAATTCTGTAGAGGTTAGGTAGAGACAATTTGAAAGTAATTCTGAATTTGCTGAGAAAAAGTTAGTGTCAGGATCAAGATTAGAATTCAATAATAAGTGAGATGTCTCAGGGTCATCAAAAAATGGGTTAAAATTCTTCTGTTTAAGTAAATTAGTATCAAAATCACCTTGAGCATTGAAACCAAACAATGCAAAGAAGAAATCAATATCATTGTCAAAATGATTGAATGGAAAGATACTAGCAAGACAGGTAGAACAGAACCAGCCATCATTCGATTTAGACATAGCACTGTATTCCAGTCTAGTAAAAGGAGTACATTCTAGATGTGTCCAATTATGACAGCTATCGCAGAAAATTGCTCCGTGAATATTGTGGACAGTCAATTTACAAACGGTGCATGGAAACGTACTAGGCATGGAATTACAATAATACGTAACTGTAATTACGAATAGAGAATATGACTAAATAATAATAATAACAATAAAATAACAAAAATAGCTTGAACCAGATTTGAAATATCAATAAAGATAACAATAACCAAATGCAATGGAGAACAAGATTTGAAATATCAATATTTAGAGTAGTACAGATTCAAAGTCAAATCAGCTCACGATGGAGAATATTTTCGAACGGTTTCACGACATTTAGCCATTGTAGTAAAGCGCTCAATAGTCGAAGTGTGTTGTGTGGGGCGCAAGCAGATAACGCCATCAACAGTCCATGCTTTGTCAACGATATTCGGAGGGATATCTTTACTTAAATACTTAACAATATCCCGACGGGGTTGCGTTAAATCTTCTTGCACATTATATGGCCTCTTGTTCTGTTTAAGCATCTTCCTCTTCCGGAGGATTTCAACTTTCGTATTGTGCCTTGAAAGTCGAACGATGATAGGCCTGGGCTTCGATGATCTCTTAGCAACTCGATGTGAACGGCTTATGTCTTCGAGTTTGAGATCAACCCCTAATTCTTCTTTAACGAAATTTAAAGACAGGATATCTGTATCTTCACGGGTATCAGCAGATTCCACATTGCTCTCAGGTATGCCATAGATCCGGATATTAGTTCTGCGAGTATATTGCTCCAAGTCGTCTAACTGGCTTGTAAGAGTTTCGTTCGAGACTT
>NC_090884.1:4768407-4770907 GCF_036669925.1 Montipora capricornis | reverse complement strand
GTGGTCGCCCACTGATCAGGGGATTTTGGTGAGCCCCCTGATGAGTGGGCGGCCACGAAACAGGCTTGTAGGGATGAACTTGTAGTTTATGTGTTTTTTTCTTCCGTATATAAGCAGTGTACGGTTGGTTGACCTAACGATGAACTCCCAGTAAGAGGATCCACAGGATACAATGTCTCGACGCGAATTTGTAGTTAAGTGTACGTAAGGGAAAGCGACGAAGAGACAAACTCTTGACTGTTCTGGGCGAAGTTTTGGGCGAAGTTTACTACGACGTTTCGGCCGTTCGGCCTTCTTCAGGTTAAAAATTAAAAACTAAAAAACTATTTACAATGAGTGCAAATCACAACAACAGCAGCTTATATATACAGAGCAGAAATATTGAAATTAAGGAAACGAAACAAAACAAAGGTCAAAGCTACAAGGTGACATGGATTTGACAATCAAAGACAAATAAAGAACTATAACAAAGGTCTAAACTCCAAGGTGGCATAGATTTAACAATCAAAAACAAATAAAGAACTATAGGTGACATATCGATAAAAATGCATCGTATTGGGAAAATGTCAACTCACAACTACTCAATTGTAGTAATTAATGCGGTGTTTCGATCTAGATTCCCGCCTTTTATTAAGACCATGAGGATTAAGGGTAAATAATTGCGCAGTCCAATAGGCCTCCCTAGTGAGTAACAATTGTTCAAGATGCAAAGAATTTTCAAAAGACCTAATTTGTTCGATAATGATGAAGTTGATTTGTGAAATTTCATGTTCAGAGTTATTATAGTGGATAGCCAATTTACAAGTTCTTTTGTTCTTCAGCATGTTCGACTTGTGGTTACGGAATCTTACTTTAAATTCAGTCGAGGTGGAGCCCACATATTGCAGGTTGCATTTGGCACAAGTGGCCAAATAAATAACATTTTGCGATGAACAAGAAAGTTTTTGTTGAATGGAATAATGACGACCAGTAGCTGAACTTTGAAATTTAGAAGCTTGAATTAAATAATTTTTACAAAGATCGCATTTCTTATTCGGCAGGAAGATCGTTGATATATACTAGAAATAGTATAGGTCCTACCACGGATCCTTGAGGCACGCCACTTGTAACTGGGGTATATATATATAAAGATGAATTTCTGGAGTCGGACTAGTTCAAAAACATTTAATTGCTACTCGGAGTTTCATGCTTCTAATGAAGCAATCATCAGGCAACTGACAACAATAACGGTTACATGTAAAGATATACAAATTTGAAATGTCGACACTTAACCACAGAAACGAAATGACATCAACCTGTAGACATTCTAAGAAATTTCTGTCAAGTAGCGCGTTCACCTAAAATAGTCTTACCCGATCGTTTAGCACTTTTGCCGTCCAATCACATCTTGACACGTTATGCTAGTAAGCATTGTTCCCCACTTTCAAATTTGTATATCTTTACATGTAACCGTTATTGTTGTCAGTTGCCTGATGATTGCTTCATTAGAAGCATGAAACTCCGAGTAGCAATTAAATGTTTTTGAACTAGTCCGACTCCAGAAATTCATCTTTATTCACAGCTCTGGTTTAACCATCGAGCACTTTTATAGCAGATGAAGTCTTCAGTTTTTCCACTGGCAGTCATATTAAGCTCCTATTTGTTGAGCACTCTGTTCGACTCATCGACTATCACCATGGAGAAGATCAACCTGGGCTACTCAACCAAGAACATCCCACTGCCATCTAAAAGCGAGTACATGAAAGGGTTTATTGAAAAGACGGAACAATTCTTACGGCGAATGCGATGGAAGGCTTACTATCGGCAGGTTAGTTTTGCAGGTTGCAGGTTGCAGGTTGAAATTTACTGTGACTGTTACATGAATAGCTAACCTTAGGCCTAATTAGGCCTAAAAACGTTTCTTTAGGCCTCCTTAGGCCTAAAAACGTTTCTTTAGGCCTAATTAGGCCTAAGGTTAGCTATTCATGTAACAGTCACAGTAAATTTGGCTTACTATTTTCTCAATCAGCAAAAAACATCAGCGAAGGAGACATACGGATTCAAATCGAAAAACTCCCCACCAAAAATCAAAGAGCTGATACCCTTTGAAGAAGACATGTTAGACCTTGTGCGGAACATTAAATTCAAGAACAGCATAAAATCGAACTTCCAACGAAAACTAGATGCTGACATCAAAAAAAAAATCAAGAAACCTAACAGCCTTCTGATCCCTGCTGACAAAACCACAAATTATTACGAAATGAATATAACCGCTTACAACCACAAATTATTACGAAATGAATATAACCGCTTACAACAAGTTAATCAAGGAGAATGTAACAAAAACCTACAAAAAATCAAGTAGCAAAGTTGTCCAAAAGTTGAACGCACAGTCTGCAAGAATAGCTGAACATCTCAAACTAGATGACCGCATCGATAAGCTAGCCGAAAAGGAAGCATTTCTTACTTTAAAAGATCACAAACCCGCATTCCACGACCACCCGACCTGCCGCTTAATCAA
>NC_090884.1:4750907-4760907 GCF_036669925.1 Montipora capricornis | reverse complement strand
GATCATCTTTCGGTACTTTATAAGACTTATTATTGGCTAAGTAAACTATCATTTATAATTTCCTTGGTTTACGTTTTTTCTCTGCTTCAAAACTAAAGCGTGACGCTTTGAAATCCTGTATGCCAGGCCCGTTTGTAGTGGTTCATGTTTTATGCGGTCCTTCACGTGCAGCATATCCTGTAGTTTGGTTTTAGTTCTATCAGTTCCTTAAAGGAAACTCGTAATGGCTGTAAAATTGTTGTTAAAATTGTCGTTCTAGTTCTTGTTGTTGCTTTATTGTTGCATCGTACTCGTCGGCCTCTTCCTCCGTAGCCAGCGGCTGCAGTTCTTCCTCGTAAGGAAGAAAATCAACAGCTTGCTGTACTGTGTGTTCCTCTGTTTCAAAGTCGTTGTCTAACTCGCTTTCCGACGAAGAAGAAGGAGAATACGAAGGAGACAAATTCATCGCCATATTGAAGGTTTGATATGGCGTTGTTGTGTTGTCTTGATTGGATAACGTCACAAGAAGACCGCTGATACAAATAATAGCAGACCTACCAGTTGGCGATTTGAGTAATGGCGGACAGGTTTTTGACAAGTTTACACGGTCGATGTCTTCACAAGAATAGTGTATCCTGATCCAAATTTACAAATTTATCATTTTTTTGGTCATAAACATTGTAGTTCAGTTAAAAAAACCCGGAGAAAAAATATAAAATTTTCGTCATAGTACCACTTTAAACTCAAAAGTGTGGTTGAATTAAGTCCGTTGTTTTTCCAGTAGCAATATAACCAGATCTCGCACCATAGAAACTTCTTTTCTTTTCCTTCCAAGCATTTTCTGCTGTTCTCATTAAATAATTCACTTGCAACCAATACCAGTAACTTAACTAATAATAATTTGATACGTCATTATTTACTTTCTGATGCAAATATTTTTTGCATGTGCACCAGAAAGAAAATCGATAGGTTATACTCAGTTTTGAGCCCCACTGAAATTTCACTTGCTCGTAGTGTTATTTAAGTGTTACTTGAAGCTCAATTTGCAGAATTGTTCAGTGTGTGCTGAAATATCTAGTCACATAAATTAACGAAATTATTGTCTTGTAAATAAATGAGAGGAGATATTGCCCAAACTATGTAAACCTTACTTCTTTCCACGCACTCATTTTAATTCATTTCACTCAACAACATAACACGCTGTAACTGCAGCAGCATTTTGCGCGAATATGGTAATACTTCACACTCGAAAAACACAGTCTACTTTTGTTTTGTCCTTTGGCGCTCCACCTTCTCGCATATTCCAACCACTAATCGACGATGATTGACAGTTTGACATCTCAATAGCACATGTTGCATAAAAGTTACGCCTGTGTGTAGTTCTCTAAAATAACCTTTCTCGCCCTTGAAGAAAGGTCATCGGAGCCAAAAGGAAGTTAACCAAGTCAAGCAAGGTGGTAAGTCTTCTTCTGTGTTTAGAAACTGTAGGTATTCAACGCGAAGAGCAAACTAGTGCTTTCTTTTCCCTAACTGAAGAAACTATTTCCGCATATCAGTTGTACAATACTTAATGCTCGGTATTCCAGCCCTGTATGTGGAACCCAAACTCTAATGGGAAAATGACGGAGTGAAAAAGGTCTTTCTTTGATATTGTGCGGATCATGGGAGCCCACCTTAAATGACCCGTACCAAGCTGGATCAAGGTTCTTTCTCGACGTTAATAGCATTTCGGGAAATAAGAGGCATTGAAAATAAAACGTTTCATGATTTCTAGTACAGTTCTACTTGTTCTTCCTAGCTATCTTTCCTTATCCACCTCATAGATCCATTTTGTAGTGGAGCCTTTTCGTTGCAAAAAATAGATGTCAAAATAAATAAATAAAGAGACGTCTAAAGCGGGCAAAAAGTAACTTAGATTTTAGTATTTTCTTTTTCCATCTTTTTCTTGAATTTCCTGTCATTTCAGGGCAAGAAAGAATGATCTCGAGTCTTACCCATTTAAAACAAAACCTTTAACGATTTAATCTCAACGTCTGAGCTCATGCATGATCTCCTTGGTATGAATTATATTGCCAATACTTTCCTTGTCGTGGTATCAACCAGGGGCACCCAAAGAGAATATAGTTCAAAACAACTTTTATAGCATTGTTAAACGTATTTTAGTATTTAAACGGTAGATATAGGCACATTTTTATCCCTAAATTTTTTTTATCTGTTCGGATCTCCTAGCTGAAAGTCTAGTGATCCGAAAATTTTAAGGATCAAAATTAACCTTTTCGAAAATTTCAGCCAGAAAAAAGGCTTCCGAAAATTCTAGGTGACCTTTTTAGGGTAAAAATCCTTTTAAAATGGGCAATTATACCATTTTTCAGATGTTCGAAAATCCTAGCACAGGCAGGCAAGCAAGAAATTTTACAACAAGTGTTCAGAAAATTCTAGATCTCAAATCGTCTTCCGAACAGATATTTTCCGAAAATTGACGTTGGGTGCCCCTGATCAACGCGAATACACCAAATGCTTTTAATTTGCCGATCAGTGTATGTAATAGCATGGGCCCGAAGGCAATTAAGGCTCTAACACCTGGCTCTCACCTCTGCAAACTAATTTAGATTGTTTAAATATACCAGGCTATGTGTTAGTAAACAATAACCGTGAATTTTCAACTGGCGGTGGCGTTGGATTATTTATAAAATTAGAGATAACAATACGTGGGAACTCGCTATAGAAGAATCGAAGAAGCTCGACACATATTATGCAAAGTACGAAGAGTATGTGAAACCCAAATCCAATAAGGTATTTGCAAGGTACAAGTTCCACCAGAAGATTCAACGAGAGGGTGAGTCATTTGAACAATTTCTCACTGATTTGAAGTTGCTTGTGAAAGATTGTGGTTATACTGACCCTGATGAAGTGGTTAGAGATAGAGTGGTTATTGGCTGTCATTCTACCAAAACAAGAGGAAAGTTAATTCAGGAAGGTTCAGAGCTTACTCTTGAAAAAGCAATTGACATTGCCAGAACTGACGAAATGCCAAAAGCGAAATTGAAATCCATGGCAACTGAGAAACCACCAAAAACAAAATCTAGCCCAGAGAACTTGAATTCTTGCACAAAGATTGCAGCAGATGAGGTTATCAGCATAACAAAGAAAAAAGACCAGCACGAGGAAGGAGATGTAAAAAATGCCAAAAGTTAAATCATTCAATAACGAGCCGCACGCTCTTAGCAACCAAAAAAAGGCTGGGGTATCCAGCTGAGTTACGGGAGTAAAACTCCTGTATCTCAGCTGGATGCCCAGTTCCTTGAACCATTTCATTTCCATTGTATAATTCCATTCATCTATCATCGCAAATCGTTTGAGGCGTCAACTTTCACGGAATTATGTCATCTTCTGAGGGCGTTAAGTTAATTAAAGGAACGGTATAAAACAAAAAGATGTACATTGACGCCAGCCCTTAAAATAGCGATGAGAAAAAGCACGTACTTTCCGTGTTTCAGTAACACGATTACAAAGGATTCTGACGATATTTTTTATATGTCGAGAAAATCCAAGACCATCAAAGGTTTCACCGTCTCCCGAGAATTCAGAATGTTCTTTTAGTGTCAGAAAGAATCGCAGGCGTCCTTTCCACGGATTTTTCTCGATTAAAGGGAAATGCGTTCAATTGTGAATTATAAAACTTGAGATTTCCTTCAAAGTTATGAAAATGATAAAAGATGTACGTATTTTTTAACTCGAAATAAAGGCCCATTTAAGCTCCGTGAGTGAGTCTAGAACTAACAAACCCACAAATGACCAGCTCCCAACTTCAGTGGCTTCATAGCTCAGTTGGTTAGAGCGTCGCACCGGAATCGCGGGGTCACGGGTTCAAACCCCGTTGAAGTCCTGAATTTTTCAGGCTTCTCTACGCAATTGTAAAAATTGCGTTCGTAACTGCGAAGATCATAGCTTCACTTGATTTCATATCCGCAGTTCATATGATTCATTTCATATACCATTTCATCACTTTAAAAAGAGCCAAGCTAAGCTTAAGTCGTATTCGGGTCATCAGCCCTACCAAAGGGGTAGTGACCTTGCCTTGTGAATACAAGAGTAAAGTCTTTCATGTGAAATTCCATGTAGTTGACGTTGAAGCCCCTACAGCACCGAGTGCCCAAACCTGCAAAGATATGGGTCTACTTGCCAGAATAAATTCACTTCAGCAACACAGCATTCCAAAGTCTCCGACTGATATGGGTCAAGGCATCTTTGATCAATACCCAGATTTTTTTCAAGGTCTTGGATGTCTTCCTGGCGAGCACTCAATCAAGCAAATCCAAGCGTTCCTCCGGTAGTTCATCCTCCAAGAAAGGTACCCGTATCCCTCAGAGGGAAGATCAAAGATGAGCTCGACCGTATGGAGAAAGCAGGTGTAGTTGTTAAGCACACAGAACCTAGTGACTGGGTGAACAGAATGGTTGCTGTTGTGAAACCAAACAAGATTCGTATTTGCATAGACCCCAGAGACTTAAATGAGGCCATCAGAAGGGAGCATTTCCATATTACAACAATAGAAGAAGTCGTTGCTCACATGCCACAAGCCAAAGTATTTTCAGTTCTAGATTCCACATCGGGATATTGGCAAGTGAAGTTAGATGAAGAAAGCTCAAGGTTATGCACGTTGAACAAGCCGTTTGGAAGATACCGTTTCACCAGGTTGCCATAAAGTCGGCTCCCGAGGTGTTTCAGAACTGCATGTATGACCTGTTTGCTGATCTAGAGGGTGTGAAAGTGATAGTAGATGACCTCCTAATATGGGGAAAAGATGATGCAGAGCATGATGCCTGATTAAGGCAAGTGTTAGACCGAGCTCGAGAAGTCAACCTCAAATTCAATGCAAAGAAATGCCAAATCAAGCAAGAAGAAGTTCCCTATGTTGGCCATGTCCTAAGCAAAGAGGGCTTGAAGCCAGATCCTGAAAAGACACGGGCAGTACAAGCAATGAAACACCCTGAGAACACTAAGGAACTTAAAACATTCCTTGGATTCATTCAGTATCTTGGAAAGTTTATGCGCAACATGGCTACAGTCAGTGCACCACTCAGAAAGTTACTAGAGAAGAACGTTGCCTGGCATTGGGACCAAGAGCAAGAAGCAATCTTTCAGAAACTTAAAGAGATGGCTCCTTCAGCACCAGTACTTGGGTACTATGATCCAAGCAAGCTACTAACCCTATCAGTGGATGCAAGTTCCAAAGGGTTGGGTGCAGTCCTCCTGCAAGATGGAAAACCCTTAGCATACGCGTCAAGAGCCCTGACTCCAGCACAAGAGCGATATGCCCAAATCGAAAAGGAAACCCTTTCAATTGTGGACGGCACACAGAAGTTTCATCAGTTCATATATGGAAGACCAACCCAAGTCGAGTCAGACCACAAGCCTTTGCAGTATATCTTAAGTAAGCCTTTGCATCAAGCACCACTGCGATTGCAGAAAATGATGTTGACCCTGCAACGGTATGACTTGAAAGTAAAATATCTCGGCCCAGGTTCAGAACTTTCTGTCGCTGATGCCTTGAGTAGATCCTACCTGCATGAGTCTACAGAAACTCTCATTCCAGACCTCGAAGTGAATAAAATTCACCTGACTGCGCACTTTCCCATTTCGCCAGAGAAGTACGCCGAGTTCCAGAACGCCACTGCAGATGATGCAGCCATGCAAGAATTAAGCACCGTAGTCCTGAATGGATGGCCAGCAAACAAGGAGGAATTACACAGAAATGTACACGAATATTGGTGCCACAGAGATGAAATTTCCACCATTGATGGTCTCTTGTTTAAAGCTCAGAAGCTGATAGTTCCCCAGAGTATGAGGAAAGAAATGCTCGCTCTCATACATGAGTCACATCAAGATATCGTGAAATGCAAACAGCGCGCAAGAGACATTTTATTTTGGCCAGGAATGTCCTCAGAGATTGAAGATAAAGTGTCCAAGTATTCCGTGTGTAGCCAGTTCCAAAAGGCTCATGCCAGGGAGCCAATGATAATTCGAAATCCCCCAGACAGACCATGGTCTAGAATCGGAAGTGACCTGTTCGAGTTCAACGGTATTCATTACTTGCTAAGCGTGGACTATTATTCGAAGTGGATAGAAGTTGCAAAGCTAGATGACCTAACCAGTAACAATGTTATCTGTCACCTGAAGAGTCAATTTGCCAGGTATGGCTTTCCTGATGAACTTATCAGCGACAATGGTCCCCAGTACGCGAGTTCAGCATTCAAAGAGTTTAGCAGGAGTTACGGGTTTTTTCACGCCACGTCAAGCCCCCTATATCCGCAATCCAACGGTGAAGATGAAAGAGCTGTGCAAACCATTGAGAACTTCCTAAAGAAAGTACAAGATCCCTACAAGGCCTTCCTGAATTACAGAAACACTCCCTTGGATGGAATAGGCTTGTCTCCCGCTCAAATTCTTATGGGCCCCAGACTCAAAACCTCTCTTCCAACTACATGTAATGCTGAGCTTCTAAAGCCACAGGGAGCCCAAGTAATTAAGCAGCGCCTTCAGAAGATCAAAGAGAGAGAGAAGTTCTTCTACGATAAGCACTGTCGTAAAGAATTGCCGCCTCTAGCCAAAGGTGATAAGGTGACTCTCAAGCAAGATAAGAAATGGGTCCAAGCAACAGTGGTCAACAAGCATCACACGCCCAGGTCATATGTCATCCAGACACCTCAGGGTCAGAAGTACAGGAGAAATAGGAGACATTTGAATACGAGCCAAGTATCACGGTCGCTAAACAAAGAGTCAAAAGAAAATTCACGAGCTGGTCAAGCGAGTTCGCCAACATATTCCCGCACTAACCTTCATGGTAGAATCCGCGAAACAGGATGTCTGATCAGGGACTAAAACCAACAATGCGCACTCGTTCCAGACGACTGGTCAAGCAGCCTACATACCTCAAAGACTATAAACAATGAGTTTGAACATTTTTTTTCAAAGTTTTGTTTATTTCTCTTTCAACTATTTTGTCAGTTTCATAGTTGCTTCATTCGAAAGCCTTAAGAACATGTAACCTAAGCCTAGACCTAGTTAAAAACTAGACGCTCCGTGAGCGCACACTGGGTTGCCTGTGGTACGTTCAGCGTTCTAGGCAATTTTTTCAAGTCGGGGGTCATTAAGACCATTTAAGGGGTCACCCAGAAGTCATGCCAGCAGAGGTCCTTTGGCTCACACGTTCATACGACGAAACAGATCCTTTTCTGAGGTTAAAAACCTGGCTACCGGCCTATTAATTAATCATTTGTCAGAGAGAAGAAATTCCTGTCACCTAGACAAAAATAGATACGCATTGGTTACGTGTGGTAGTGAAGTAACACAGCGATTTATTCCATATTGTCAACTGAGCTGCGTGTTGTCTTCTAGGAGATTCAAGTTGTCTTTGCGTAATATGCAGCTCTAACAGTGCACGATATTGTTTTGGTATTGTATATCATTGTAGTGCCATGGTAGAAGTCTTGGGTAAATAGCCCCGTGAGAAGACATATGATTACTAGCAAAGTACTGAACCCAGAAAGATTGAAGAATATAAAAGGGAATGGAGAAACATTGGCTTCTGGGCTGACATGTTGATCATTTTCAAGTTCCCTCACAACTTCTTTTCACCACAAGTTTAAGCGTGCACTCTGACAGCTTTGTAGTACAAAACTTCACAGAGGTTAATATTTCTCCGGCGTGGTTAGTGTCTGGATGGGTGACCTAGAAAATATACTCCTTCCTATAACAGAAGCATTGGACCGAAAATTCTATTTTAACGCTAACAAATGCGAGCTAAGCAAGGTAAAGATTTTGTAAGCTTGCTTTATGCAAAACAAATATTGATGCAAAAGTAAATAAATATTGATACACAGTATTAATTTTGAACCCGAAAATAAAAAGTTACGATCAGCGACAAACATTTTGGGAGAGTTTTGCTACGTTCAATTTTGTTATTTTATTTTTGGCTGCACAAATCGCAAAATCGAAAGTGACATCGAATTCAGCGGGCGCCGTGGCAAATTTCCCTTTCGTAAACGGTCGTTGCCATTTGAAACGGTCTTTGCCATTTATAACGGTCGGCTACACACTTCACTTCAAAGAAAATTAAAAGAAACAAACTAAGAAAAAATATTGACAAAAACTAAGACAAAAAAGAAAAAAAAAACATTTATAAGAGAAAAACTGGAGGAAAAAAAATAGTCCGAAAATTTCAAGACTCGAACTCGGGTTCTTACCCTTCACCCTAAACAGAACCCTAAACCGAACCCTAACTAATATGACCAGCGAGACACGACTCCCAGTAACCGCAACCTTTTGAGTTCTTACACCTAATGAGTGTAATTCAGAGCTAAAAAATGGCATCGATCGTTTCAAATGGCAACGACCGTTCTGAGAAATAACAACGACCGTTTGAAATGGCAACGACCGTTTACGAAAGGGAAATAGGCGGCGCCGTGATCAAGTTACCGCGGCATGTTTACTCGCGAAACAGTGAAGCATCTGTGTCAAATGATGGCAAGATACCGGGTTTTTGTTTTCGCTAGTTTTCTTTTTCTTTCAAGTGTTATAAAGTTTGACAATAAATGTGCGAATTCAATCTCAGTCGTCCAACTCTTGAGGTTGACCATTGTTTCTGCAAAGTAAAAAATTTACTCTCCAAGACGAGGTTATTCATCACTGGGTAATTCCATCATTTTGGGAATAGCAGCCACTTTGTTATTCATCTGCGTCACAATTTTTTGCCGATTTTGGCGCTCATTTTGTTGAAACTCAAGCACGCTTCCAACAGACCTGTTTATTTTCGTGACTCATGCGCTGCTTACAGTGCACTAAACCAAAAATCCTCCCGTATCATATTTCAACACACGTATGCAAATTTGTTAAGCTCGAAAATTACACAACATGACAAAATTTCACAAAACATGAAAATCTCACAAAAATCTTTCCCAGCGTAAAATTTATTGAAACAAACCAACATATTTGCTATTAGAGGCAAAAAAACCCTTCCTATTTCAATTGCGTGCGTGCAAACGAGCCACACAATCGGCGTCACAGTGCGTATGCAATTAAATAAATTTCCAACAGTTCCCATCAAACCCTTTTCGAAAGAACCTTGACCGTAAATAATAAAGCACAAAAGAGACAACAAGCTTTCATTCAAATGATTTTTCACATTTCCACTTTTTTTTTAACTTTTGGAGAGTTGAGTACATAATAAATGTTACTTGCCATACAACTTAGATGCGACTTCAGTAAACACTGTGAGACAAAACAGAGATCACAGATCCACTTAAGGTGTTCGATTCCTTCTCTGTCTTTGTTGAACCCATAAGTTACCTGAGAAGTTTCCATTTGGTTTCAGTGTAGTACATAACACCACCTTGGCGAAATATTAGAAGTACAGCTCACTTTGATTTCGGCTCGACGGGCGAAATATTGCTGTCGAAGTCCATACTCGTCGCTTTTAAGATACCAGATGTTTATGTTTCACCGCCTGTCTTGACGTTCCATTCTTGAGCTCCATATGGGTATATTTTGTTTAAAGATGTACTAAAACGCCATGCGCGTTACAATGACTTTCGACGCCATTGCTGGTTACGTTAATCATTCTACTGTGTCCACCAGAGAAATCTACGCATTTCCCACTACCCTCTCGAAGGCTCTATGCACAAAGACACCACTTAGCAGGGGAGTGACAGGCAAGACTTTTACCGACACGGAAAAAAAATAAAAAAAACGAAAAAAAAAAATTTAAATCAACAAATGGAACGCAGATTCCGACTGGGTTTGGCAACCCCGTAATAAAAAATAAATAAATAAATAAATAAATTAATTAATTAAAGGAGATGTCATGTATGCTATCACGAAACGGTGCCTAAGGCATCGTGGGTAATAAAGACCATGAGGAGTTTTTGGAAGATATAGTGAATGTCATGATAAGACATAACATGTATAACAGTCTTGATGAACATGTACAAGCACTTGATATATGTATGTCATTCTTGTTGAA
>NC_090884.1:4713407-4743407 GCF_036669925.1 Montipora capricornis | reverse complement strand
TCATTAAATCTGTTACAGTTTCTGAGCGTGTTCTTGCTCGTTGGACAAATAACCTTTATTACACTGGCAAGGTTTCCTCAATTAAAGGTGGGAACATCCATGTTTTCTTTGACGACGGCGACAAGATAACTCACAAAGTCCAGGACGTGTCAGCAGTGGTCTCCCATGTGCGTATTGGTCAACACGTCCTTACTAACTGGAAAGGAGGCGTAAAATATTACATAGGCTATGTGACTGCTAAAGCTCGAGGCGGTCGGTACACGGTCACGTTTGATGACAACGATGAAGATTCCTACCATGCCGAACAATTGACGGAATTCCCTGAACATCTTTCGGCCCATGAAGGTAAGTAAGGAGGAATTATGCCCCAATATCATAAGAAGCGTGTGGCCCCACACACAGTTTCATCAGGTAGGTTCTTTTAGGACTATTGCAGCCATTCGTACTCCGGTTCAGGAACAAGTGAATACACGAAAAATGGCTTTCCAAAGAACACATTTTTTTAAAACGGTGACCTGAGACAAGTGCTTAGAATGGTCTAGGCTAAGTGTCTGATCCGGTCCACGTCACGGGCACTGCGACTGCGCACGATATTCACGCTAAAAAGCGAATATTTTAAATATGCCGAGTAAACCGTAATTTTTTGTTTTCATTTTGCTGTCGAGAGACGAATGAACGGAACACTATTTCGTTCATTCCGGCCGAAGCAGAATAGGTCGTCAAAGACCACTACTGTATGTTAATTAAACGTATCCCTTGTAAGGAATAGTCTGCAAAGAATGCGTCGTTACAGAGCTATTACGAAAATTCTTCCTAAGACGATCCCCTGCATAGAGGTCAGCCGAAGGGGCTGGCGAAAATGCACATCCCCTCCCCCCCCCCTCTCTCTCCTTCCCCCCTTTCCGTAATTCCATTTGAAACGAAATTGACATCATTCTACACGGTGACAGAAGTGCGGAATTAATAAATTTTCCAGTAGAAGTTCATAGTTTCCGTTGGATTCAGTAGTAACTAATTTTAGCTTATAACTTATGAAAGCGCATTAGTACTCGTTGCAAATGCACTATTGAATTTGTTTTGATTACGATATCAGTAAAACTGAAGGCGTCTTCTCTTCTTATTCCTAGTTGTGGGCAGTTAAAAGGAAATATTACATCAAACCACACTTGACTTGCTGATGCAGCCTTTTGTACGGTGCCATCCGTAACACGAACCAGTAATCACTATCTGTTTAATCTATTTGTTTCAGAGGGCGCCAGGGTGTTTGCACGCTGGACAAACGGTTTATACTATCGCGGATTCGTTACAAGTGTCTCTTCCACATCCGTCTTTGTCAATTACGATGATGGCGATACCATCACACTCCCGAAAAACGACCCCGAAGCGGTGATACTTGATACGCTAGTGTGTTACTCAAGCGTATCCCCTGGACAGCGCGTTATTGGGTTTTGGCCAGGAAGAACCCGGTACTACCCTGGGGTGGTGAAGTCCAAGGTGGATACTGGCCGTCTCGACTGTTTCCAAAACCAGGTGTATAACGTAGTATTTGATGACGGGGACCAACGAACGGAAGATTTCAATCAGATTCGTCTTCTTCCTTGATGCAGTAACCGGGGGTATATTACAACGGAAAAGCCGAAAACCTCAGAGATTACCAAAGGCGTAGACCGGGCATTGCTTTGCTTTCATAGTCATATAGCAAGTAGTTTGGGGAATTATACTAAAAGTGATTACATTAAACATTTGTGTTAGAAGTAAGTTAGTGTTTCCAGTAAGGGATTATAACAACCCAAGGACATTAAAAGCATATTCGTAAGGTTCGAGTTTTTGGCGATGAGAACATTTTTTCATCTTTACTTTGTGATTCGCGGGTTCCTGAGTATATCATTAAAATTAATGTAAGTTGTGTATTGGTGAAAAAAGTGCAAAATAATAAATGGGAATTAAAAGGAACTGTGCCGACTCCTCCCTCTTAGTTTTAAGCTCATAAGCAACTTGCACGACACACGGAATTGACGCAGTATTTTCAGCCTGATTTTCACTTGCGACACAAGTGGGAGATGTTGAGCCCGCTCCAGTGGGCCATCCTTTCAGTTCCCCCTCACAAAGGATTCACGCTTCCTGCCATGGTGGGAATACTACAACAATGGATTCTTTACAATCACTCCAAGTTAAAGGAACACTATAACAACTACAAACTCTCGAAAGATGTTCTTCACAACCTAAGACGACGGAGCCTTGGCGAGCACAAAAAATTAAGGTGTGGGGAATTTCTGAAAGACGCTTCGGCTCACATGACCAATCGTCAGACTTATGTAAAACAGAGACAGGACGCCTGGAACATTTTCGAGCTGATGGAACTCCAGGAACTATTACTTGGCAGTCAATTATTGATCGTGGAAGTGAAACCTTCAGATCATTCGTGTCATTTTCTCTTTGTGGGACCTCCTGCCTCCGACAGCCTTTTTATTTTAAAGGAAGGGTCCCATTTTCATGGCATAAAAGATCCCATCACCTTTTTTGAAATATATTGTCTTTTCTACTGCTGTTGTTAGAAAGAGCCGATGGCCTTTGGAAAAAATAATGTATTTTCCGCTTTTGTTGAGAAAACATCGTCTCGTATGGTCTTAGCTTTTTATAACGTCAGCCCCACCCCCCGAACTCTAGAGATGCTGGTGACGACAGCCTAACACCCCAGATGAGGGTTCACTTAAGCCCAAGGTACTAAGCCCAAGGTAGGGTTACTAAGCGATAGCTAAGCCCAAACAACTAAGGCTTAAGTGAACCCTCATGTGGTGTAAGGCTTAAGCATTATTCAAGGAAATGGTTTTTCAGTAAAGGGTTTGATGCCGAACAATCGAGGGAAATTTATTTAGTTGCGCTTTTGACACGGAGTGTGTTGGCAGCTTGTTTGCACGCACGTAATGGAATGGGAAGTTTTTCCTTCCCTCTAATAGCAAATATGTTGTTTGTTTCAATAAAATTATTTTTCAGCTGGAAAAGTTTTTTGCAAAATTTTTCTGCCTTCGTGAATAGCGTTGTGTATTATCCAAAGTTAACTAATTTGCATACGTGGAATATTTGTTTGAGACATCCAAACCAAAAGTTTCGATAATCTTAGGGGCCGATTACATGAGCCGGGCCAACTCGGTCTGACCAGCGGGCTGGTCGGGTTTGCCAGGATGAGTTTTTGCCCGGTATTACATGTGGTGAGCCAGCCCGGCTTGGACTAAATTTAGAATATGTCATGTGAGAAAAGATAACAACAACAAGACAAAGTTTCGCTAGATTGTTATTAAAATTCACCATTTTACGATTTAAAGAAGACTTATGGTTTGCTATCTTATTTATCCTTTATTTAAACATTAAAAAACGACTATTCCATGGGCCATTTTGCTCTAAAGTGGAGTAATGTGGTTACTGGAAATCTCTGGTCTGGCTAACCGGACTGTCCCGGTGAACGCGATTACATGGAAAAATCTCAGCCTGGTTAGCCCCGGCATCTTTCCATGTAATCGCAAACTTGATTTTTGATATATTTCTCAGACGTGCCGGGATCTCGTCTGAGCGAGTGAGAGAGGTGCAGCATTGCGGTTTATCACTATATCATGACTAATTATCACTTATGATATATCAAGAAATATCTTGTATGTTTCTTGTAAGCAATGTTGATAATATCATGATTAATCAATGGTTTTATAAGGGACTGATTTTTTGATATTCCGCATTAGGTTTTTATCATATAAGCATAATTTATCATGATATTATCAGAATATTTAATTAAGTAAGAATTTCTTCTTCCCCCTGTGATATAGTGATAAATCATGATATTATCAGAATATTTAATTAAGTTAGAATTTCTTCTTCACCCCTGTGATATAGTGATAAATCATGATATTATCAGAATATTTAATTAAGTAAGAATTTCTTCTTCCCCCTGTGATATAGTGATAAATCATGATATTATCAGAATATTTAATTAAGTAAGAATTTCTTCTTCACCCCTGTGATATAGTGATAAATCATGATATTATCAGAATATTTAATTAAGTAAGAATTTCTTCTTCCCCCTGTGATATAGTGATAAATCATGATATTATCAGAATATTTAATTAAGTAAGAATTTTTTCTTCCCCCTGTGATATAGTGATAAATCATGATATTATCAGAATATTTAATTAAGTAAGAATTTCTTCTTCCCCCTGTGATATAGTGATAAATCATGATATTATCACAACATTTTTATTAAGTAAGGTTTTCTTCTACCCGGTAATAGAGTGATCAATTGTGGTATTCTCCAGCTTTATTAGAGAATTTTGATATTATCATGATATATCAAACAATCACTGTCAGTGTCTGTTCTTCTTTGTTACATGATAAAATCACTTGCGTAAGACATGATTTGAGAATGAGAGTGATACATGATATTATAGCTTGCTATTCAGAAATATATTTTTCCATGCTATTCTCAAGATTTGAGAGTGATACTTTGATATCTCAATTTACCACTTTTTCAAATTAAAGATTTGATGGCGACAATTACAGAATTTGCAAGCGAAAATTATTGAGCAACTATCATGATAATCTCAAATGATAATGATAGTTTAATATTTGACATGCACATTATGATGAAAATGATTCCTCGATATTATCATTCTATTATCACCCAAATATCAATAAAATATCCAAATATCAAGTCTCAAACAAATAACATCCTATCAAGATATTTTGATAAACCGCAATACTGCACCTTAGTGGAGCGAGGAGCGAGTCAGCCCGCCTAACCTGGCCAGCCTGGCTCATGCAATCGACTCCTTATTTAGTAACAGCGATAAAAGCAAGGTGACACACACTAACACCAACCCGGTGTGGCCAACACATCACACATGCGCACAACTATTTCACCCGGTCTATTAGGAGCCATGGACAGTTGTTTCGGCCTTTTGGGCCATACATGTGGTAAGCTGGGTTGGGAACAGTTCCCATCCCAGCTTACCATGTATGGCATGTGAAGCTGCCAGTTAAAGGGGTGCTAAACACACCCGCCTGGTATGTTAACTACGCCATGCTGATGAGGCCCAAAAGGCCGAAACAGCTGTCCATGGCTGCTAATTGACCGGGAGAAATGGCTGTGCGCACGCGTGTTGTGTTGGCCACACCGGGTTAGTGTTAGTGTGTGTCACCTTGCTTTTATTGTTGTCCTTATTTAGTGTGCACAGGGGAAGCTGCCTCTGATCTTTGCCGCTTTGAGGCTTTGGCTTCGGACGGACTGGACTGACAAAATTTGTTTGGACCTTCCAATAATTTCGACAAAATTTGTCTCTGCCCAATTTTCAATTTGTCAAGCGTTGGCGCACTGAGACACAGCAAAATATTTGTTAACCACAAGCGTCAATCACCCAGAAATAAACTCCAAATACTCCGACTAAACATAGAGATTAAATTTTCTTGATTTGACATTTTCCTTCAAATCTTAGCGTGTAAACTGACAAATCCGTCAGATTTCACGCCAGACAAAAATTTGCCCTGCTCCGAGGCAGGACGACGGCATCTCTGAAGCTGAAGTTTGGTAAGCCTTGACAAAATTTGGTAGATCTAAAAATCACCGGGCGCACTTGTTTTCTTTTTTTCCGTGTCGGGAAAAGTCTGTCAATTGGATAAACAAGACAGGCAGTGGAAAATAAAGATCTGGAATCTTAAAAGCGTCGAGTAATGGACTTCGACAACAATCTTTAGCCCGTCGAGCCGTAATCAAAGTGAACTGTATTTCTAATATTTTAATAAGTGTGATGTTTTGTACAACACTGAAACCAATAGGCCATTTCCGAGTTCATGTCTCCCTCCTCTTCAAAGCGAGTCTAAGTGCGAACGTTTTATTGTGAAAATTAGTTTTCATTCATATGTAAAGTAGAACTAATTACCATCACAAAAGGTGAAAAAGTGTTGACGGGCCTGCGCGACTCCTGCCGTTCGCAAGTGATTCTAAAATCTGTGCCTCCAAAGTTTAGCTCTGACTAAAATGTCTTTTAACGACTTTCCTTTGCAATATGATAGTATGGGTGGCTCCTTAAGTACTTCTCTAAGGTGCGGTTGGTTTTGAATAAGGTGCCATTTTGCCATTAATATATTCTTGAGGTCAAAGTAAAGCCGGGTGGTATTGTGTAACAAAAGGCAATATTTTCTTTTGTGTGCTGTTGTCTTTGTTTTCAAGTGACCTCTCCCTATCCGTGAAGTTAACTTCAGATAGTAATTTTTGTGAAAATTTATTTGGGTATCCTCTATTCTTTAGACGTATTTTGAAATTCTACATGTTATTATTAAACGTCACGACTGACGAATTTGTTCTTAGGAGGCGTAGCGTTTCTCCTTTTATGAATCCTTTCTTAACGCCTGGTGGATGACACGAATAAAAATCCGTGTATTGAAAGGTCTCTGTCCGTTTGTAATGTGTTTGCACATCAAGGGTTGATTCTCTTTTGAATCTCTCGCCTTTGTACACTTTTGTGTCTAAGAATGTAATTTCTGAGTCTGATATTTCAGCCGTAAATTTGATTGTATCGTGGTAGTTGTTTGCCCTTTGCACAAATTTTTCTATATTGTCTTCGGTTGTGTGCCACACACAGAAGACATCGTCAATGTATCTCTTCCAAACTAGCGGTTTAATTTTGCTCTTGCTGATAATGCCTTTTTCTATTTTTGCCATGAAAACATTAGCGAAAGCCACGGCCATTTTGGTTCCCATTGCCGTTCCGTGGGTTTGCAAATAATGTCGCCCATTGAATTGGAACGAATTCTCTTTAAGTATCAGGCAGAGCATTTGCCTCAAGAACCCTAACGAAGCTTGAAATTCTTTCTGTAGGGCCGTCACACCCAGATATTATACCTACTAGTGTAGGTTTGTGAGTCTTTGTTAGTGTATAGAATTCTGGAATTCTCGGCGGGTTTGGTGTTTGGGAGAGCCATTTCGCTGTCATTTCGTCAATGTGGCTTTCTGTGAGCATACGCGTTATTATTATTTTTATTTTATCGGCTGTTTCGTCAGCCATCGGTTTATCTAAGATCTTGTCAAGATCGTTCAACAGAACTTGCCCTTCTGTTATTTTTTCTTTTTTGCTCATTATTACGGTTGTGGTTCCTTTGTCGGCTTTCTTCACAATGATAGTTTTGTCACGTAATAGGTCCTTCAATGCACGCCTTTGACCGGGTGATAGATTGTCCTTCGGCCTCTTTATAGGAATGTTTGCTAGTTCAAATTTTACCTCTTCTTTGGACCGGTGGTTCCCACGTTGATTTAACGTAGAATGGGTGTTGTTTGTTTTCTTTCCCGTGAAAGATGCGTTGGAGGCGCATTCGTCTTGCAAAAAGGTTGAAATCTCTTAAAAGGTAGCGCCTTATAAAGTCTTCATTTGTCACGGGTGTTGGAATAAACTTTAGACCCCTTGATAACAAGGCTATCTGTTCATCTGTAAATTGTTTATCTGATAGGTTCTTGATATGCTGTTTGCGTGACTCGTGTAAAATGTAAAATGAGTGTAGTTTTCACGCCTCACAAAAACTTGTCCTGCTCCGAAGCAGTACGACGGCGCCTTTGCAGTTTGTTCAGGCTTGACAAGACTTGGTGGGCAAAAAAACTCACCGTGCGCACTTGTATCACGGAAATGATGACAGATTTTTTTCTCAAAATAAACAAAAACTTGCCCAGTGCACACGGGCCCTTACACAGGAGCCCCGTGACCAATCATTGGCCGTGCATAATTAATTAATATCCCTGGGGTTGGAAAGAGTTATTCGCGAAGACCTGAGCTAAACTTTTCGCGTAAAAAATCTACCGGTATTCCGACTAGAACCCGCCTTAAAATACCTAAAAATGCTCGTGAACTTGTGAAGTTCGTAATAGCGTGAAAGGTGTTGTTTTGCACGCTATGAGAAAATGACACTAACAGTAATGGACTTTATTTAACTGTCAAGTGTTGTCGCTATGAGGCACAAATTGGAAACACTATAGTGACATTGAATCAACTCATATTAACTCAAATCAAATGAAACGTTTTTTTGTGGAAAAGGAAAAACCGGAGAAAACCTTCTCGGAAAAAAAATTGAGAACCATCAAACTCAAACCGCCAGATATGGCCCCGAGCCCTGGCCACATTATTAGACTTGGCTCGTGGTGCAGCCACTGCGCCAGCCCTGTTCCTTGAAGAGGGAGCACGGCTGATGTAAGAGTCAAGAATGCGATTGATGGTGAGTGCTTCCAAACAGTAGACTTTGGTGCATAGCGCCTGATCAATACAACAAACACGCAAAATAATTGGGTCATACTTTATTCCAAGCAATACCCCTCTTTTCAATGGATGTCACGATCTAGCCTACGGCCTACGGCCTCGTCCAAGTTGGCAGTCAGTCGTTATATTTTTTCTCATCCAATTATTTCCAAATTGGACAGCATGTTGCCCTATTACATATACAAATCGAAATTTAATTCTCGTGTACTCTTTACTAAAAGCTATATACAAGGTAATGGCTCATTCCAACAACTATTTACAATTAACGGGCAAGACTGAAGATAAGGATTTTGATATAATTACTTACTTTTTACGATTATCTTCAATTTCAAAATTGGTAGGGTGAATCAGTGCTTATTTATTTACATCTTTAGGGTATTGTTTGCCCTAAAACATCATCCTTTGGAGATTTCTTTGTAGGGTTCAAACGTTCTTGAGATGCTGCTAGAAAACGCTTAGCAGGCTCTAGTTTCTTTCTATGATCTCGCTGTGTTTCAGACTTTTTCTCACCATCGAGTTCGTCATCAGACTCGACAGATTTCATGTGAAATTGTTCCACAATTTCGTAAGGTAGCGCTTTGTAAACGTGAACACGTTTCACTCGCACCATTCCTCTTGACTTGAGGAAACGAAAAGCCGCAAAGGAAACGACTGCAATCGCGAGAACCACCAAAATGACCCCAACGAGGAAGTATATGGTATTCAAAATAACGTTACGGATAGCGTCGATAAAACGTGCTGATTCTCGCTTTAGTCGTTGGCGATAGGCTTTTCCGTCGTATCCGTCATACGGCGTTCCTTTTAACGTCGGTATAATGCACACTTGCGGCTCAAAACTGAGGAACGATGCAAATAAATCTGTCTCCTCGAAGCATTTTGCGGTCTCGTTCTCCAGAGAGCAAAGCTGTTGCTTAAGTTCATCTATACGTTCTTGTTGATCTTTGTTGAATTCCTCGACCATTTTGATAAATTCCGACATTGACTGGCTCATCGACTGTTTATACAACCGCATATCGTTGTTGTTTATGAAGTCGATTTGATCAGCGATCGCAAGGTTTGTAAAATTGAAGTCGGTGTCGAGGCGAGAGGCTATCAAATCAAAACCTCCCAATGCTTCAATAACATTAACGTTCATTACATTGATCACAAAAGCAATGAGAAGGTAAATAACTGCAGCTGACGCCGTAATTATAATGCAGATTGGTAGTAGATTGGTGCGCATGACTTTCTTTTGAATGCTCTTGCACGTATTCAGGAACTTCGTAAATATCCTGGCGAGAAAGTCAAAAAACCGTCCGAGAAATCTCGCGGCTTTCTGCTTCGTGGAAAGTGGATTTTCTTTGAATTCATTCTCGTCATGTTCTACAATTTCCTCGAACCCTTGAATAAGACTCAAAGCGATTTGGTATGTCTTCGATCCTCGATAGATTAAGAGGAGAATGTCGATCACCACAACTACACCCAAAATGGCCTTTTTGGTTAAAATGAACACTTCGGAATCGTACACACTTGTGACATTTGATATCTTTCCTTCCTTCTCCAACAGCTCTTTCTTCTGTTGATCGACATTTTCCTCCACAATGTCACCCTTTTCGATGTTAAAGGAAGATCTTCCGTGAGCTGATTCGATAAGTGACGATTTGTTCGTTGTAGAAGTGTTGCCGATTTCATCCACACCTTCTATTTCTTCGTACGTTATACGCTCGGCGAAGGAGTCGCCATGATCCATCTCGTTGAAGTCAGAGTTTTTCGTGGAATCGTTAGATGCGAAGAAATCACTGATATCACCCACAAAGCAGGCTGAGTTGGCCCTCGCCCATTCTTCTCCCTCGATTGCAATCTTTCTAATTCCTCGTACCGCCTGTTCTTTTGCAGTGCCTAACATGAATCTCAAAGGACACATCAAAATTGTGCTAAAAGGATGTTCAGGAGTCTTTCCAGCCTTGAGGACTTCTGAAAAGTCTGCTAGCCCGTCTTTAAGAAATTGAAGCTTTTCTTTGATTTTCTTCTCTGTCTCAACGAGCTTGTCTTGATCCACAACTCCAACGAAGTCTAGAAAACCGATGAATGAACCATCAGCTAAACTCCGCTTCGCCCTGATAGAAAAGATGTTTTGCGGCGTTTTCGAGGGAGCATCTCTTGGCACTCTTTTAACGTAATTATCTGGGCTGGTGATATAAGTATAGTTAACGGCAAGATTCCTTCTTTTTCGTCTAGAAATTCCCTTGTTAATATCGTAAGCTCCTCTCGGTAAGGCAAACCAGCCGTTGCTATACACTCTCTTAGCATAGTCTTGTAACCTTTCCTTGGTATCTTGCAGCTTGCGCTTGACACGACCTTGGAACTCTTCTATACGGGTATCGATTGCTTTTCTCAACTCCCCAACTTTCTCAGTTACTTGTTTAACGATTTTTTTGCTCAATTTATTAAATATTTTTAGATGGTTTTCTTGGATCAAGCAGGTCATGTTGTACTGAAGCCGTCGCAACTGAAGCCTCAGGTAGAAATCGCAAGACCTTTGGATATCTTCAGTGGCATCGAGCGAGTGTTTTACTTCGCGTTCACGATGCTGGTCCATTTGTAAGGCCATAGCATTGCTTTCGTTGATTTTACTCTGGACGAACTCTTGGTATTCCATAAGTATTTCTAGATTAGGTCCATGGAGAAGGGAAAGAATAGTGAAAGCCACTGTAAATGAAAAGACAACACTGTAGACAATTCTAAACGTGACCAAGAATGCAACTAGAATGAGATGCCTCCTCTTAAGTCGATTGTCATCGTCACTGTTTGATTGCGGTCTATTATATTCAGTATCCGTGTTCTTGTTCTCTTGGGTTTTGACAAACTTCCACCCTGCAGTGCCGTTCTTAGCGTCCTCATCAGATTTGTGGGTAACCTGTGCATATATTATCAGACCGAGCAAGCACAGCAACACACACCCGGTTGCCACAAAGAGAGGCATCAGTGTGAGAGCTGGATTCGGATTTTCGTCGCTTGTTTCCACGTTAAAATCTTTTTCTATTCTGGCATTTTTGTCAACCAAAGCCAACTGAAGCTTTAGCCTCTGTTTGCTATCGGACAAGAATATACTAAACAACCTCTCTTTATCACTGTTGAGTCTGGGTACATGAATGTCCAATCTGAAGCTCTTTTCGGGACAAAGTATGACCACATCCTGCTCGAGAACTTTAACTTCTTCAACTTCGTCGATGACTTGAAGGGTAAAAAACCCAGGACAGCTTGTTAAAACACCTGATATTTTTATACTCCAGGTAGTGTTTCTCCGCAACAAGCTGCTTTGAAACGTTTCATCGTTACGGATTGTTGAACTCCTTAAAACGTATTTGAGAACTGATTGATCCTTGGAAATGTGCATAGACATCATGGGTAATCGCCGAGGATCTTGTATTTGGTACGAGAATTCGCCACCAGCTAGGACCTCAATAGAATTTACTTTTATCGGTTTCAAATCTAGGAATGGCTTTCGAATCGTCTGCGTCCACTTGGAAAGTGTCTGACAGTTTTCGCCATTACTCCAAGTTTTGGTGTTAATTGTGAAAGGACTCGTAGTTTGAAATTTGATTGGTTCTGTCACGTTGGCATTGCCCAGGGATGCATTCTTCCCATCCAAACTAGTTACACTATAAGCATACGGTTCTCTGTCGACAGACCTTTGGCCTCGCAGGTAAAGAAGCGGGGAAATATCGAGATTTGTTGAATGTTTCACTTCCAAAAAATCCAATCGGTTAGTTCCATGTTGTATATTTGAATGAGTGCTCTGATCTCTGCGAAGAGTTTTCAAAGTTTTAGAGATCCAAGACGAATTAAAGCGCCCACTCTGATGCCGCACTCTGTATTTTAGAGTATACAGTGCCTTTGGAAAATCATATTCCAGAAAGCAGTTGAACTGCAAGTTCAAGTCGGCTGGTTTGCTCATAGTCAACGTAAATTGGCTTGTGTCTCCTTTTGCGCACCTTTTGGGAATCCGTGTGCAGTCTGACAAACGATAATAAGGCGAGCAGTCATGGAGACATTTTTTGTAGCAGCAGGAACAAGAGGTACCACTTCCACTCGCTGAATGGTCGCAGCTCGAACAGCCATCCCTACAAACGCTGCAGCTTCGATAGGCATCAGCGCACAACCGTGTTGGAAACGACTGTAAAGGGCTCTCCATGAAGTCGGGTTCTTTGATGCCAAATACACCACAAAGAATGTTAGTGTAATTTGTGCAATAAAGTCTATCCAATTCTTCTTTGAGTCTGCAGTCCCTTTGGTCCCGTTTTCGACAAACCATAGCCTCTTCTGCGGTGTCGCATGCATCATTTAAAGATCTAAAGTAGTAAAACTCTCCTGGAGTCACATAACTGGGACACAGCCCTTGTGAGTGTTCAAAACAGGTTGTCTGATAGACCCTTGTCTGTCTATTGCGGTGGAGTTCATGTTTTACCTCGTAATGATTAGGCGCTGGAAAGCGACAACGCTTCATGAACACCTCTGCAAAACCACGTACACCAGCAAATTCAAGATTCTCGTTGGATTTTGTTGCATCGTAATCCTTGTACCTTGGAATGAAGCCCACACTTTCAATTCTAACATCTACGACAAAGCTTGAGTTCCTGTGGATCTGCGTCTCATTTGACGAATTCTTTTGCAGGAGAAAAGTGGTACTCGTGCTGTTCAGCTGAAAGCGATCTTCCAGAAGAACGTGATCTTTCGTTGGATGCAGGAAAGTAAGCTTGGAGCCTGATTGAACTGAAAGATACGATAATATTAATCACTGTTTGTATTTCTTGAGATTAAATACTATTTGGGGTTCTTTTTTAGTGTACAACAAAACCCTGATGGTGACACCCTGCATGGCATTACCCACTCCACCCAGGCTTTATCATTAACATGTGAAATTATTCCAGTTCCACAAGGTTAGAGACTCAAAATGATTCCCTTTTCCATCTTTTGCTCAGGATGATACATAAACGAAATTGGGATATATATTTGTGAAAATGAACTCATTCTTCTTCGAGACAATAACTTGATTCCCTCAATCTCAAAATTCAAAGAATGTGTATTTCCTGGCGTAGTTAACTTCTTTTCTTTCAATTAGCTCAAGACGAAATATTGCCGTTTTGCCGGTTTCAGGTATGTCAGAAAACGTTTGTACAAAAACACTGAAAACAAAACAAACAACTAAGAGACTGAATAAGTCTTTATACCCACCACGATAATGTTCACTTTCATTTGCCATCTTGCTAAGCGTCAGGGGTTTGGAAATATCTGAAGCGAAAGGAAAGAAAACAGGTAAAAAACGTAAGCTGTATGATTTTGTACATTGCACAGAAAACTGAAGATCCCATCAATTTTAGTTCCATTAATTAGACACTCTATTGGAATTTATATTAATTTCAGAATACAATCAAATTTGAACTGCGTAGTGATTTTTAAGTCTTGAAACGATAATCGCAGTTATGATGACACAGTGGTAAAACGGAGCACTCGCCTTCCACCAATGTGGCGTGGGTTCGGTTCCCAGACTCGGCGTCATATATGGGTTGAGTTTGTTGGTTCTCTACTCTGCACCGAGAGGTTTTTCTCCACGTATTCTTGTTTTCCCCTCTCCTGAAAACTCAATCTACCATTTAGCATGAGTTGATTTCTGTACTGTATCTCCAGCACATAAATACAGTTGACACTTAAAAATTCCTTTCATTTCGCTGCTGCTAAAGTAGCGTCTATGATAATAGACTGCTAACAGTCGTCTCTCGTTTGTTCTAGAATCGTTGAAACGAACGCGTAGGTTAAACTATCAATGTCTGAAGCTGCGGGTCGCAAATACCGCGGGCGTTGGTTAGAGTCTACCACTGACTGACTGCTCGCAGTCTACGTTTATAACTGCGATGATCATGTCAAGACTTAGCAGTTGGATTAATTCAGTCCAACATTTTTTGCCCAACGATTAAAAAAATGTAATCGATGTTGTTAACGTACCAACACACTTCCGATCAAACTTCAGTCCACAACCATAAGCCTCGTACGTTACTCCACCACATTTAGGACTGCAAGCTACAAAATTAAAACAATTAATTAAATAACCTTAAGGTTGACCTGAGGCCTTCTTACCAGGTGATCACCCACTAAGTTCCCCTAGCGGTCATTGTACTCAACACGGCAAATTGATTTGGTACTAGGATGTTTATTAAGCAACCATTTACAAATTGTCGGAGAAACGTTTAAAGTTAAATTCACTTGCAGTCGCAAGCTTTGAACGGAAATACTCGAGAGAAAAAAATACAACAACGACACGTGACCACTTCTTTACCAACTGAAGTTCGAATCAGTCATTTCAAAGCGACCAGTTGTCAAGGGAAAATTAGTCCTGGTCTCGACGTGCCAATTATAAAATCTGCAATAGAATAAAATAGACTTGTGAATGCGTAGAAACTTTATTATAATATGTAAGGTTTTGGATACCTTTGCAAACACGATCACGCGTTCCTGTGCACGACTCGGATTCGTAGAATCCCTCTGGACATGGTTTGACACTACAGACTAGAGAGAAAAATTAAAGAAATGTCAAATGAATTAACTTCTTATTGTCATGCAGAATGACCGATATGTATCAGCAAATAGCAACTCACCGTGGCACGTGAGACCGTCCCCCCAAAAGCCATCGTTGCACATGCACTTGAACCCTCCATTAGTATTACTGCACGTGGATAGCACGTGGCAGTTATGTCTGCTGCTTGTACATTCGTCCACATCTAAAAGATAATAAAATTAGGAGTATCATGTTAGCCTTTATAGGCCAGAACAAAAGCGATTTCTGTAGATTTGTGGCTAGATGTCAGCGTTGATTGAAAATTACAAGGCTCAGGAAAGGACAATGGAATGACGTCCTTTCCCGCTCATACAAGTTGATTTATTAAATTGCGTTGGTAGAAAATCTTTCAACAAAATGGGTGGAGAATTACAAACACAGGCTTTTAAGCGCAGCCATATCTCTCAGTTTAAACTGAGAAATGCTTGGCCCTTTCTTGCATGTACAGATTTCAAGTACAGCGGGCGCAGTGATTGTTATGCACCGGAACTGTTTCAACCTCTGTTTCTTGCGTTGCTTCATTTTCGCGCCTTGCCAAATATTTTGAAAAGGGCGTATTTTAAGGTTAAAAAAAAGTCACTCTATCAGGTTCGCGAATCAATATACTGTGTCTTTGATATGTCTTTTACAGTGTCTTATATGTGTATTTATAGTTCTGCTGTTTTATGGACCGACTTTAATTAGTACTAATGTGTCTTTTAATTTATAGTACTGCTGTTAGCTGTTTTCCCCATGAATCGGAAAAATAGTCTTAGGTTCCATTACCTTGACATCCACTTTGTTTCATTTCAAATCCTCTCTTACAGATACACTGCTGAACTTGTGCGTCACAACTAAACTTGCATGAAGAAAAGCATGGATCCGCATAAGACACCTTTTTTGTCGCCTGAGACACGGCTGGAGGAAAAAATAACACACGTTCAAAGTCAGAATTTACGTTTACAGATATTAGGAGAATTTCATTGATACCATTTCCATGAATTGTTCATTTCCTTCGACGGATGAGTAACGGTAAGGAGGACATCCCTCCAGAATTTGTCTCAGTTTTAATGAAAGTTGTTTATTAACCTAACCCTGTCTTGATGGGTCCGATCTCGAGACTAATCTAAGGGGAACATGACGACTTTGAGGTTGCCAACAGTAGCTTACATTTTGCTAGGATTTTGTTGGTGTCGACCTATAAACCGATCGTAGCAAAATCTGAAACAAATAACTAGCAACTATATGGGATCACCGAATTTGTTTGCCAGGTGAAATGCTGAAATAGTTATCTAGTTTGTTCCGCCCCATAGGATAGAGATGTTGACTTCGAAATCAGGAAGAAAAATTTTGATAAGGCAAGCATTATCCAAGACCTACCAAACTGCTGAATTTTCTGCAATCGCTCTTTCAGGCTTTGAGATAATATCAACCTTCCATGAAAATCTTTATTGAAGAAAACCATGGAACCGTTCTTAACAAAACTTCGGGGTACGTTGATGACGACCTTAGCTTTTGGAGCTGTTTTTGTTGCTAAGGCAACAGCAACCATGGAGATTATTAGGACGACGGTGCGTGAAGTCCGCACGGTGGATGTCTGGGGACCAGGAAGTCCCGAGCTTTGAGACTCTTGAGTACTACCACGTGTATCTGCAAGGAAGAGAAATTTTTCGTGGATTCTGTGGTCATAGCAGTTGTAGTCTTTGGGAGCATTAGTAGGTTAAGAAGTTAAGGCGATGATCTTTTTCCTTTGATACAATATGTTTATGCCGGTTTATCTTTCTGGCGAGTTGCATGTGAAAGGTTTGAATGATCTTGAAAGACAGATGTGCCTAAAGATGATGTGAAAATGTTGGGACGTCTATAAGGCGCCAATGTAATATATCAGAGGTATGGTTCTGTGAGAAGGTTATATGGCTTTACAGGCAGTGTAAGGATGTTATGAAAACTCCAGTTTAAAACTGTCAAAGTCCGGATTAGGAATCGGGAGCGTATACCTTCTTCTCTTGAGATTGCGTCATTAAATCAACGAGTCAATTAGACTTATAACAGTACTGAGGCTATGTTACACAATAGCCTGAGTTTCATTTTGAATATAAACTCCCCAAATTACAAGTTATCTTGGCCTTACGTGTGAAAGTTTTCAGGTGCCTTTTCATGTAAAACAAAGCTTAACGCTTAATTTCCTTGAACTTTGAGCTCTCCTTTGCGTCTTGAACTAATCTGCTCTAATGTTTCTGTTTTACTTACACAAATATTTCATGTTTCTTGAGGTGTTAATTTTTCCCGTTACGACTAAGCTAAGCATATTTTAAGGAGGTAACTTTTACCTTGAAAATGCTTTACATTCGATGCACAAGTCGCTTCTTTCTCGCTGTCAGTTTCGTTAGACGTCACCTTTGGTTTCTCAAACTTGGCCATCTTTCCTAAGTGAAAAAAAAAGATGGAAAGTTGTATTTTTTTCCACCTTACCCCACCCAATTACTTTGAGCAATAAGATATGGATAGGTGATTTACCCTAGAAACCTCGTATGCTTGTAATGTTGTTTGCAAGTGGCTCTATTGTTAAACATAGCGTTATGGTTGGTCGGTTAAAATTTTTCGTCGATCTGTGCGAAATTCGGCTAAGAACACGATGTCTGTTAGGTGAACAAGGATCTTTGATCAATTTATGTCATCCATTATTTTTTTCTAATCATCTCAACGCGTAAGTTAAAAACCAAACACTCTTCGAACAGACTATTTAGGTTATAGGAAAATCCTAGTGAATCCTGGATTGTCCCAGTCCTTTGTGGAATAAACAAACAAAGTTGTAATTTCGAATGAACCACACTATCACTGGCCATTTTTCTCTATGCGAAAGGCACTGAAACGAACCAGGGTTCACTAGAAACTCATTAGCAAAGCAGTCTATTCACGTAACCTGAGTAAGATCAATGACAACAGAAACAGACGCTATAATAAACCGACCACAATTTAAAGCAAAGCAAAGAGAAAATTTCGGCTCTGACTGCAAGAAAATTGCGAATAGGTGAGCTGAATAGGTGACTAAATTCTCATTTAGTTCATACTTTGCTTCCCCCTGATTGGTTGAGATAGTAACGAGGCGCGAACTGTTTTACCCAATCACTAGGCAGGACAGATTTTAGTTAACGCTTATGCAAATGAAACCGTGGAGAAAAAGGTAACAGTCAGCTTACTCTGGATTGTGGGACTCGGTTGTACTGGACGACTAAATTTCTTGGCATCAATTTCATCAAGCGTCAGTTTGTCCTGTCCATCGGGTTCCTCAAATGCTGCAACTTTTTCTTAGTACGAAATGATGAAAATTATTAAGCGTTCCTTTCATAGAAGGCTATGATAGCAAATGCTTTAAAAGGACAGATTTAAGTTAACTCTCATGCAAATGAAACCGAGAAGAAACGTAACAGTCAACTTACTCTGGATTTTGGGACTCGGTTGTACTGGACGACTAAATTTCTTTGCATCAATTTCATCAAGCGTCAGTTTGTCCTGTCCTTCGGTTTCCTCAAATGCTGCCACTTTTTCTAAGTACGAAATAATGAAAAATATTAAGCGTTCCTTTCATAGAAGGCTATATATGATGGCAAATGCTTTAAATTACCAAAAAGAAAAAAAACCAAAAACAAAAAGAGCACGGATGATTGAACGCTGAAGAAAAATGTTGCATATAGTCAATATTTCGAAAGGCAGTGCCTCTCCGCTTCCACTTAGGGTTTTCCAAGCAGTGAATGCTGTTCACGTAGTATGCCGACATGCCAATTTTGACGTCATCTGTGATCCATTTCTGAAGAGACGCATGGCAACATGGAATCTATTAATTAAATATACACTATCACAATACATTGGAGAAACCAAACAAAGACTCAAAGATCGTTTTTACGAACACCGAAAACCAATCGACAATTCAACGAACGTCTCCTCGCTGACTATCACACCGCTGAAGGCGTTTCACTTATTCCACTCGAACTCTTTCATAGTGGCGGCCAAATAAATCGCTAATGCTAATGCTAATAAGGCTTTCTAGCCTCGCTACAACGAGCAAATTTCAAAAGAATATTTGTTTCAAAATGAGGGCAGTAGGTCTAATTAACATAAATACAAAAGAATGTAAAAGTGATCGCTATTTATGAAAGTGGTGTATTGTTTTGGAATTTTGCGAGTCAGCACTTCCTGCATGTAACTTACGAACTTCGCTTAATGCATTGCGTTCACTGGCATGATACAATCAGTACAATTCACTAGTTGCTAGGCGACGGGCGACTGAACGGACAACTGAAAGATCAGAATCCAAGGCATGATTCGAGTCCCTCTGGTCTGCGGGGTACAAAGTCATGCACCTTCGAGTCATCTAAAGCATCTTTAATTGTATCTGTTAGTAGACACATGACTTTGCGGTAGAAGCCGCAGACCAGCCGGACACATAGTCCATTCAGGACCTAAATAAACGATCAAGCTCCCAATGAGTTCTAGTTGCTAAATGGGGAGAGCATCCGACCGCTGGCCAGTGTTACGGAGGTCCTAGGTTCGAATCCTGTCTGGGATTCTCATTTCGCACCCCGCCAATTGCAAGAAAGTAGTTTCCCACTCTTCCCACGAGTGTATAGCCTTGATTTCCGCCGCTCGCTCGAGTTCGGGTATCCTTCCGGGAGTGAGCGTGGCTCATTAATTACCCGAAACAGCGGCTTGTAACCGAGCCTAACGGGTGCATAACCGCTAAAATATCTTCAGTTGCATTTAAATACAATGTTGTTGTTGTTGTTGTTGTTCTTGTTGTATAATTGAATGGACTGATAAAGTGCTTACCAGCGACAGCTTGTCCAAGCTCTTTCATCTCCAGCCTGTCTCCCTTTGCTGCTAACTTCTGTCGACGTTTTTTCTTTCGTTTCATGATCACAATGGCTATCAAAACAGCGATAATAACTGCCAAACAGAAGCTCGCGCCTGCCAGCGAGCCAATCAGTGGCCAGTTGGTTGGTGTCTCGGGAGTGATGAACTATATAAACAAAAGAAACGGTCATAACTTGATTTATATACTTAAGACAGGAAATATTTTATAAAAGCAATAGAGGACTTTTTTTCCGTGTTTTTTCAGCCTCATGTAAAAACTCGGGGGTTGGGAGAATTCTCGACAGTTATGCAAACGTCTCGAATTCTCCCAGTTCCCCCTCTTGTTTAGATGAGGAAATGTTATCTGTGATTGAACATACTAAAAACAGCGACCTTCATCGTGACAGATATGCTCTGTTCATACTTATATGGTTTTCTAAAATTCTTAGTAAAGTTTCCTATGAAAATTTCATTTGGAGAGTCGTTTGTTGAGGGTGAACTGTTGGCGATTATCCATACACAAGGCGAAAGATTCAAGTTGAAAACTAATAATTCGAAAGAAAACCATGAAGCAGCCGAAAGGAAGAATTTTATTAATAATTAATAATCTTTTTTCTGTGTAACTCGATCATCTTTGTACACAAGTAGTTCTTTCCCTGTGCCTATGAGTCTCGGTTCCAGGACTCCTTCTTACCCCTCACCCACCCCGACCCCGCTCTCGCGGGGACGGGAACTGGGAACACTTACTTGACCAGGACTAATATATATAACTTATGCAAAATTCGGGCCCGCATTCAGCCTACTATGGTGGCTCTGTGATTGGATCAAGCATTCAATTAACTCAAACTTTTTTTCGCGTTACGACTCACCAATTGTATGTCCACAATGTCCCCAGAATCAAGAAGGTTGTATACAACGTTAACTCGTTCCATCTCATCGTCATTCGCGGATACATGCACAAGCAGCGAGGCTGTTTCATTGTCTTGGAAAACCACATCCCCCTAAAAGAACAATATCACAGAAATTGGCTGATTACCTTTTTTGCCCGACTTATAAACGCTACAGGGCTTGGTAGTGAGTGGTTTACGTGTGAGGTCGTTTGCAGTTAGTCTTTGAAGTCGCTGTGGCAAAATGGTGTTTCCCTACTTAACTTAATTACAGTCAAGAAGTTATCTTGCTTACTGTTTTTAATCATATGCCTCACCCTCCCCTCCCCCCACCACCCCCATAAAACGGAAAGAAAAGGAAAATTGCTAAATACCTCTAAACCAATCAGGAGCGTGAACGAATATACGATACTGAACAATTGATCACTATATATTTCCCGCGTTTGTCGGTCACGTAAATTTTATGCAATTCACTGTGCTGCCCCTAATTTGATTGGCTACTTATTCAAACCAAACGCAAATGCAGAAATCTCGTGATGATTCACGGTAAAAGGTTTGGTTTAGCAAAGTAAGGAAAATACTCAGTTTTAGAAAGAGAAAAAAAAATGCATTTAAAGTCGATTGTACATGTCAAATGAGTCTAAAGCGAACTGCAGCGCTGTGTTAAGTGTCAATATGAAACAAAAATTGTAATACTATTACGCACTTTCTAGTTTGGTCATATTGAGTTGCGAGGATTTTTCGATCGTCAATTATTTAAAAGAATCACTTACATCCAAGTTGTTCCTGACGTAAAACTTCTTTGGGTCGCGGAAGTTGACATTTTCAAGAAAATTCTCCATGCGGATAATCTTTTCAGCGTCGATCATGTGTAAAAGAACTCCCACGACAAACATAAAATCCCTGCAGAGGGAGAAGTTACATTAGAGAGATTTGTTGTCAAATTGAATCCGGATAAAGACCATTGGAAACTTTCCGCTCTTGAATAGGTTGTTCTCGCTGGCGGCTATTTTTCTGTTGAGATTTTGTCAACTTAACAGGCGGCGAATAACTTGGTCCTCACTCCAGAAGGCAAATGCAAGGATCTCCTATCCTTTCCCTAAGGATGGCCTCTGTCTTGGGTTGACAGGGCTGGCACGGTTTTCCAGATGTCAACTCACCACTAAAACCTTTGTCAAAACTGAAATGATTGTTAATACTGATGAGAGGGCAAGCAGGGTCAGGTACCGAGATTTTTGGTCGCAATAAAACGGACAGCATTAAATTTTTAGCTCTCTTTCCTTCCACATGATAATCAAGTTCTGAATAAAATTCCTCTAATAGTTGACGAAAAGGTTAAAATGATTTTGATGTTGATAGAGCCGACAAAAGCGAAAAATTCTCGCCAGCTGCAGGATTGTTTCTTAGATTCCACGCCTGAACAGTTGCGTCTCCACTTTATTTCCACGATTCACTATGAAATTTCTCTTATTTTATTCGAGCCAAATCGGTCAACCGCGATCATATGAGGATCTAGAGGCGTCACAGTATGAGTTATTTGAAAAATCGGGGTAAAAAAAACTACAACGTACATAGAGAAATTAACTTAAATTACCTGATCATTGTAATTTTATCAGAAAAGGTCTTCTTCCTATTTTTCTTGCTCTTTTCGTCCGGGCGGCTGGTCAGGAATTTCTGTTCTCTTTGAGCTGCATTGTCTGGTGCACAATGTATAATGAAACGCTCTCTTTTTTTTTACTTCCGGTGCATCAAGTGGATTTTCAATTTCTTTTCCTTGTAAGGTTAACAGCACAACAACAAAAGCTGGTAATTTAACTATGTCGGATAAAAAAGGTCATTGCCATATCAGGATTCATTCAGAAAATAGATAATTCTAGCTCTAAATCTTCGAGTAAATATTTTTCTCTTTTGCTGCAAACCAAGCCTGTCTGCATTCGGGTATGGGTTACAATGAGCTCAAGATAATTTTACTAAAGTACGTGCTTTCATAAAAGCAATAGAAAGTGATTGTGTTTTTCTTTGTACTTAATGATGAATCCTGCGGATTTATTTAATTGAAAACAAAGCTTTCTCGAAAATACAGGCTAGTGCGTCAGTTTAAGAGGATTAGTAGATTTTTGCCCAAAGAAGATGAAAAAAATTTGAGTTTTCTTTTGCCTATTTCATATATTTGGCTCTTTAATAAGCCTGGGTGAGAAGTGTTGAAGCGCATGATCAGAAAGAAAGATATTTTTATCAGTTGCTCCTGTGTGTAAAATCAGTATGATTCAGACAACCATTTCCGCTACTCCTTCACATATGCCTCCGCTTGTGACTCGTTCACCGTAGGCAACAAAGCCTTTTGACCTTGATTTACGCATCAAGTAGTTTGCCCTTATTAGGAGATCGAAAATAATAGCCGGATCGCTTTTATGTGCGCCCGTGGCGCGCATCCACGAAATTCGTGAAAGGTGACAAGCAAAAGTCCACTCTCGGCTCGAGCGTATCTCGCGCTTCTTCCATCTTGTTTTCTTGTGCCAAACGTTTCTTGATGCTTGATGCTTCCCGGTTCTGAATTCAACTCAGCACCCGTAATTTTAGAGCATGCTTCAGATCGTCTTTTGTGAAGCGAGCTGGCTCACTTGTTTGGGGTATTGAGCGAGTATTTTCTCGCCAAACAAGTGAGCCTGCTGCCAGGCTACAGCGCATTCCTCCATAACTAAAGTTTCAGGGCTGCATTGTAACTTACAGCCCGCTTTTTTTTTGTAGCTCAAATTATGGCCTGTGTGTGAACGTAAAGAACCGTAACTCCTTGGCTTCTCACATTCAAGCCACATTCCTTTCCCATTGTTTTCACAATCTATCAAACCAACATCACCAAATTTAGCCTTGCAAAGCGAACGGACCCGCGCGAGGGATACATGCGAGGGGAGAGGGAGCGCCTGCCTCACCTCTCGCGTGTCTCCCTCGCGTGCGCCCGTTCTCATTCCGCCTGCCATGCGGGCAAACTGAGTGGAGAGCGTTGCGTGACATCCCAGAAGAGCCACGAGCAATCTCGGAGTGACGTATGACTCAGTAACCAATGAAATTTGCTGTTAGTAAGGGCGGACAGATTTGAATCACATACAAATTCCCTCCATAAGTCCGCCATCTTATGTTAAGGCACCTTTCCTTGCCTCTCACTTTGACAGTTTATTACTTACGTATTGCCATGAGTTCAGATAAGCAAGTATTTCCATTTCCAATTTTAACGACAGAGGAAGCTGTGGCAAACTGCAAGTCAATGTTTGGGGTTTCGATGAGTGTGGACGATCTTTTGAGACCGCAGGTAGAGCGCGATTTCGATGCTGGGGGAAATTGATTCGCATTAGAATGATTGTTAATACGATTTTACGCTGTGCTGAAACTGATAATGCATGCTTAAGCTTTCTTGGTGATTGACCACAACGTTTTGAACCTATGCGAAAATCTAAAGCTTTAAGAGTCTTGAGAAATGGCTCGGAGCATGCCGATTGACGTTGTCAATTTAAGCTTACTATTTTTAGATGTTCCGCATGTTTTAGGCACTTTCTTCAAACAAAAAGGACGTGTATTTAAGTCATCGCTCTCATTTTAAACCTGTTAGCATTACACAATTGTGATGGGTACCTAAATCAGTTGACTTTGTCAGAAATTCACGTTCGTGTCTGTACTGTTAGTTAATTGCAACATCATCTGAATCGTTCAATACTTGTACTTTTTAGAGCCAGCAGATGAAGCGTTTGTATGTCGCAGTACTTTCTAGCTTTGGGGTTCCCGTTGAGCAGTTTACTCAGGTACAATGATTGGCTTTTTGCAACAATTATGTCAAAGTAATATCTCGTGGTATCAATGCAAAAGTGATAAACACAAGCTAACTATTGTTTTGTCTTACAAGTTGTTTTGGACCATTTCACCGGAGCCAATACAAACGTTTTTGAGAATTGCATAGATCCACCTTTCATTCTTACTATCGAAACCTAAATGTACAGAAGCTTACATGGATAGAGAGATAGAGGGCCTATTTACATAGCTCAGGACACATTTATTTCAGAGGTTGTCAAATTATTGGCAGTGATGCGCATGAACGGCCAAGTCCCAGTTCCTCAAAGTCTGGATAGCTTTATCAAGAGTAAAAAATGGGAGAAAATTCAAAATATATTCCGTATTGGGCGGAGTTGCGAACCCAATACGGAATATATTTTCTCCCAATACCATCAATATAATGCGGTATTGCCGTCTCAAAATCCCAATTAGTTTTGTATCGCGATCCATCATTTATAAGGATAAATAAAACTGTAAACTAATCAACCTGCGTCTGATCAAAATTTCAATTCTTTTTACCTGCGAAACGTATTGTTTGCGTACGTCAGCAACCCAATTCAGTGCAACGACGTCAATTTCAACATTAGAACTAATCACAGGCCGCAAAAGTGAGATGGCAATACCACAAAATATTGACGGCTCACACATAGGCAAAACTATAAGATTATCGCGATACTAATAATTATTTACTTAGGTGTGTTAGTAGAGTGTGTATATTCACAGTTACATGTACGTGACCAATTAATACTGAAACCTTTGCACAGACTGAAACTGTTGGACAGTGGATAAAGTTACATGTACATGTATCTACCCTTTGAACATCTGGGGCCAGCATAGTTGGGGATGTCAAGTTATTAGGTGTGATTACTGGAGATACAATGTCATGTACCTTTCTGCATACTTAACTATTGTAGCTTTACCACACCTGGTAAATGCCATTACAATGCAACATTATGACAATCTGCACGCGGTTTTGCAAGCTAGTTCATGAATTTAACTTGTGGTAAAAAAATAATTACCGGTAGTTGGTCAAATAGTTAATGTTGAAAGATATTCATAGAAATGTAAACTTTACACTGTACATGTATGCAAGTGATTGTAGTTGCTATTTTTATGAGTGAAAATACATGTATGGTGAGTTAAAAAGAGCATTGATGATGATGTATCCATTCCTCTTTACACAGCCACAATTCAAGTTCATGGACATCTTTGAACACCCTGAACTTCACGATGAGAGTGCACCACTCGTTGTTCTGGCTCTCGCCTTGTGAGTGATTTTTTTAACCCTTTCTCCCTCGACTGCCATTGTCAAGTAAAACTGCTGGCATTAGACTTGTCACTCTTAGGAGGAAAGGGTTTATGCAAGGCTAAATGTAATTTAGGCAAGGTTAAAGGAGCACTGTCATGCTAAATTTGGTGTTTTTAGGCCAAAACTAGATAAAAGATCTTAAATAGTACCGTACACTGTAATGCTCACATGTGCAACATTCCTGACAACCCACTGAGAAGACATGAAATATATTTATAGCACAAAGAGCAATTCATGTTACTTTAAGTTTTGGCCACTTTCTGAAGACACCGTCTCCAGACTTGAAAAAAATTGGCCAGTTTTTTTAAGTTCAATCCCTTTTCTTCTGCTCCATCCTTAGCTGCCAACAGTACAGAATACATGTTGCTTCAGCTAGTGCACTTTGGTGGTTATTGGCAAAAAAAAAAAAAAACTACAGCATTATTTTTTGGTCTTCATTGCGTAATTTGTCACGCCTGATACTGGCCACAAAGGCCTAAAGGCTTGGGAAATATTTTGATTTTGGATAGGAATAATTTCACACGTCACCATTCGATTACCGATATTAATTTTATTTTTTGCTTGACTGAAACTTTCAGGCAAAGATTCATGTATGCTTGTAGTGTGGAAAATTTCAGTATTTTTGACATTGTTACACCAAGTAAGTTGAGTCATTGATAATTATCTACAAAACTTTGAACAACGCAGAAAAAATGAATTATATTTAAATGGCCAGCCTGGATGATTATTGCTGGTTTCAAAATTACAGTTTAATTGAGCTCCTTTGATTTGTGTTTTTATCACAACAATTAAAATACATGTAATAAAGGCAGTGTTTTTCTCTTACACTGTAATTATCTTCTCTAACTTTTAGAACCAAAGAAGACTCTTCATTGCCTAAGGTAGGTCATATTTATGAATTTTATGTCTTTCTGTGTGTACATGTAGCAAATTAAAACAATAATACATGTATGTAAAGGAAAATAAAGAGTGAAGTCATGCATGACTTACATATGAGCTCTCCTCACAATTTCCAAGTGTCAGGAACATAGCTTTTGCCATATATCCATTTGCATTATACATGGGCAGTAAAATTTGAGAGTTTTTGTAGATAAAAGCAAAGGTACATTTTATAGTCTTTTTATTCCTCCTTGCTTTTATAGTGCCATTGTGAACTTTACCAAATTCAAAGGCAGTCGAGAGTATGTGTTTGATAACGCAATGGCTGAGGTGGTAAGTTTTCATTCAAGCTTATTGTATCCGCCAATATATTGACTGATACTTCGGCCAACAGTAGTGGTCAAATTATACTCACTCGACGGGTGCCTTTAGTCACACAGCATCGGTGTAGACTACCGTGTAAAGAGTCTGGAGAAGTCCTTATTATTAGGGCTTTCCTGGCAGCTGTTCTGTTTTCTTGAATGTAAAGTACTGCACCGGAGATCAATAATAATAATATTTATTTAATATTTATTCTTATTTATTCAAATGCATGCATGGCATCTTGGGTGTCCTGTTATTCTCATGCTCTTGGTGAAGGAAAAATAATTTTTAGGTGCAGGTTTTCGTTACTTTTGCGTTATTTTCCTTTATGCTTTAAGAACTGTTAATTGTGTAACCAATCATGAATGACAATTTCTTTATCACATTTAGGATGCCGCTGTGCAACAAAAGGATCAGTTAATGGCTCACAACAAGGAGCTCCGCAGACAAATCCTAGACCTTAAGTACCATGATCATAATTTTTTGCTATCTTTTGTTCTTGGTGTCTGTTACAGTCGTGTAATTTTAGGGACTGAAATGCCTTACATGCATCTCAAGGGAAATTCTCAATCTTAGTACATACAATAAGAGTAACTTTCCAACCTTTTTTTCTTTTGATTGTCTAGAACAAAAAGAGCAGAGGAAGACCATCAAATTCAGAAGGTGTGATGGAAACATTTCAGAAACTTGCTGTTTGGAATCTTTTGTCCTTTGTACTCGCAAGATTAATGAACGTCTTGCATTTTGATCTTGAAAACAACAGAAGAAGAAGAAGAGGGATAATCTTTATCCAGTGGAAAATACTCCATGTTAAACTTTGGTTAACCCATTAATTACACTCCTCAGCAGGGATCCACATTCATTTTTAATCAAAGTCGTCATCCGGGCAAGCACATTTACTTCTTATGATATACTTGCCCGCACAAATCCTATTTTGCCTGGGCAAAAATGCGGAAGTATAGAAAATGGTCGATAAAGTTACTTGTAACTGTCCGAGCATTCACATTTTATTTTACACTCTCGTCAGAAATTATGAATCTTGACTCTGGAGTATTATGTTATTTGCACCGCGGGAACCCGATTTAGAGTGGTCTATATCTGCCACGGCAAAATATACTTGAATGTAGCTTACAATGTACAAAGTTACAATTCAAAGAACCAAAGTTTCAGTGCTCCTGTCTAGTGTCTTCCTTTTAAATGCTACCAAGATTTTATATTTTTCCTGTTCGTAAGCAACAGGTTCTGCTACACTTTTCTTCCTTTTTGCCAGAGGTGGTTAAGCACCTTGTAACTAACGCCACATCATCAGCTGAGACCACATTGCTAAAACGACTTGCCAACAACCATGCCAGTGGTGAGTTACATGAAAATTGAGCCTGCAATCGTTTGATTTCAAGGAAAATAACTTGTGGTCAAAGATGGTGCCTAAACTTGAGATTTCATTGCTGGTCTGGGACGACCAGACGACTGCAAATATGGATCCCTGCTCAGGCACCCTAGTACCCTCCCAGTTGATGAGTAAAATCGTCTGGCGTCAGACAGAGTAAGATCTGTTAAGTGTCACTCACAACCTGTCAATGGGTTAGTGGAGGGAAGTTTTTGACCGGTTGACGTGTTCACTCCTGAGGCACCCTGGGAATCCTCCAGTTGACGAGAAAATCATCTGGCAGTAGACAGAATAAAATCTGTCAAGTCTCTTTCCCAGGGGCCAGTGTGTTAAGGTTTTTGTTCAAGTCTAATTACTTAGACATGCTTAGAGTTTGCAAGTAAAAGGGAGGAGAAGCCTGCTTTAACCCTTTCACCCCCATGGGGTTCCCCATTGACGAGTAAAATCGTCTGGCGTTAGACAGAGTAAAATCTATAAGTGGCACTCTTGGGAGTGAAAGGGTTAATGGGGACATAGTTTTTGAGTGAATCTAGCCGTTGTTAACCCTTTCACCCCCGTGGGGTTCCCCATTGACGAGTAAAATTGTCTGGCGTTAGACAGAGTAAAATCTATAAGTGGCACTATTGGGAGTGAAAGGGTTAATGGGGACATAGTTTTTGAGTGAATCTAGCTCTTGTTAACCCTTTCACCCCCGTGGGGTTCCCCATTGACGAGTAAAATTCTCTGGCGTTAGACAGAGTAAAATCTGTAAGTGGCACTCTTGGGAGTGAAAGGGTTAAATCAACAACTTCAACAAATAAATTTTATCTTTCTGTTTAATTTTGTTTCTTTGCACAATTTTGTTTCAAATTTACTCTCACAAAATTAATGTAACTGACGATGACAGTGTTGGTTCTGTTTCAAAACTTAAAAGTGTTGGCTTTTTCTTAAAACGTATTAGAGGTGTACTGCTATTAAGACCTTTTTGGCAAAATCTTGGCTCAGATAGAAACTGTCAGACAGTGACTTATCTGCTGGATAAAGTTATCTGGCTTTTGAACAATTGGGAGCGGATCTGAGTTACACTGTACATGTAACTTTTCAAACAGTTCAAAACCTCTGGGAAAGCTCCAGTTGACTCGACCCTTCATCACTGTAGTGATTTTAATTTGATTGATTTGCCTCTATTTCCAGCTTGAAGATGAGATTCAGGGGCTTCAGAGTGGCGTTGGTGATCTAAATAAACAACAGGCAAGGATAGTTTTGCGATGTAAACAAGTAGACTGTGCATCCGATAACACTCTAATTGGCTGTGTTGCAAGAGAGACATCATTGAAAGACTCCTTTGGAGAAATCTAATGGGGAAGAAAGCATTTTATAACCTTTGTTATAATAATTATTCTTAGACCTTCACTAAAAAGAAAATGAGCACTGTGATTGGTTTGATCGTTTTACTTCTTTTGAAATCTATTTTAGGCTGCAGAAATGAAAAACATCCAACAACTTAAAACCTCCAATGCAGAATTGAGCTCCAAAAAGGTACATCACATCAAGCAACCTAAAGTGTGTTATTTTGTTCAGACTTACTCATTGTCCAATGCATCATGGTGTGTGAATAAAGAAATGTCATTGACTCTAAATGTATTTTGAAGAAGGATGACACAACCTTT
>NC_090884.1:4703407-4708407 GCF_036669925.1 Montipora capricornis | reverse complement strand
ATGCATATTAAAAAAGTTGAAATAGTCACGAAACTATTAAAAGAACGGGAATATTTATTTTGAGATGACGTTGTCGTTGCCGTCGTCGTTGTCGTTGCTTAAGGTCCCCAATATCGCGGAGTTCATGGGTTCAAATCCCGTTGAAGCCTGACTTTTTTTGGCTTTCATTTCGCTGCTGTTAAAACAGCGCCCATAACTGTGATGATATTAATTTCTCATTTAACAGGACGCCCAGACTGCACTCAGAATGATCACAGGAACAGGACACGACATGGAAAAGCTACGGTAATGTACTGCTCACGATCCCCTCCAAGGGGCTTAAAAAAAAAGCCGTTGACGAGAACGAGACCGTATTTAAGGCCGCGTTCGATTGACCCTATTCCGGAATAAGAATACGTGGAGTGATGATTACAACGGTATGTTTGGCGCGTTTCAAAACAGCAAGGATAATAAAAATATGTTTAAAATAACATCTTAGCAGATATTTGACAATTTTAATGTGAATCTCCGTAAAAACGAAGGATTTCTAACTTATATTCCATGTATTCCTATTCCGGAATACGGTCAATCGAACGCACCCTAAGGAGACAAAACAATTACCTTGCGCGCTCCGCACGTGCGTTCTCTCTTGCACACCCCGCACGTGCAATTGCCGGTATATTTCTTTGCCGTAAGCTGTTCTCCTCCTGAGGATAACCTGAAATGGTTAAATTTGAGGTTCAAGTAGAATACATGTGTGCGGCGTACGTGAGAACCCGGCGAAAAAAAATCGAATTTCTTTCCAGCTTCCACGTCTTTTATAAATGTGAAATTCCTTTATAGTTGCTACACAGTTTTTATCCCAAACAAATTGGAATGATCACAGTAACGCGAAGCTACGTTTTCAGGTGACCTTCTCGTAGCTGCCTTCTTTGGCGTTCTTGTTTTTAACTCCTTATCAGCTTTTCATTGGTGATAAAGGAGGAAGCAGTAGTGGACAAAATGAGCGGAGAACTGTTGAGGCCGATTTACACGGTACGATTTTTGTCGCATGAAACAAGCCCACGACAGGCCTACGACATGACTTACGCTGCTTACGATTTGCGCAGCGTTTTAAAACATGTTTCGAAATGCTACGACATTTTTTCTGACGTACACGTCAATCGTAAGCCATGTCATAGGCCTGTCGTAAGCTTGTCGCATGCAACAAAATTCGTACCGTGTAAATCCAGTTTCAACATTTATTAACTTTGCCAGTCAAGCTGGCAGAGCGCCACAACAGCTTGCGCCAATTACCGTGGCCCCTTTTTTACCCTCCCAACCATGATACACAACAGAAGACAGACATGCCACAACACCGGGAACTACGTGCTCTTTCGGAAATGTATATTTATTAGTATGTTCAGCGACTTTCGTTCATTGCTAGATTTACTCCGACATGAACAAAACTGCGAGTTCTCTTTAAGGCCCATGTTCACCCAAAGGACATTGCGCGCCGCGTTGAATTTCGCAAAGACGGAAAATCCGAAAATCGCCGGCGAGTACCCAATCAAACCGCTGGAACTATTTCAAAACATTACAACACAAGCGCGCAATGTCTTTTGGATGAACATGAGCCTTTAACCACCAAAGAGCCCAATCAAATTTGTATTGACAGGCTATTACCGTCAGTCCTTTTATGGGATCACTAGGCGTTTTCAGTTATGGGATCCGAACTTTAGAGCTAAACGTCGAAATGTGTGCGGTACATAAAGGTCGGGTCAAATCCGGTCGGACCTCGCTCAGTCTGAACAACCCGTTTTTGTAAATTTCTATAGGGCGATATATAATCTGCACAATTCTTGGGTTTCACTCACGTGATCAACAGCCATGTTTTTCAACGAAAACAAAAGAAGACGTTAGCATAATAATGGCTTTCAATTCCCGGAGGACTGGATCGGGACACCAACATGGCCGCCATTTCATTGTTTGGGGACACCAACATGGCGGCCGTGACGTCATGTGAAATCCAAGAATAGGGCCATTTATACGAGAGAAAATAAGCCGCGGCTTACTCTGGCCGCGACTTACATAAGACGCGAACACCCTGTATAAATGGTACAAAATCTACGTTCACGGCTTTCTCAAGCCGCGGCTTATCCTGACCTGGGAGTTTATACTCGTATAAATAGTTCCTTTCGCGTATGATGTACGCCGCGGCCAGAGTAAGACGCGGCTTATTTTCTCTCGTATAAACGGCCCTAATGTTCACTAATAGGAGTGCTCGGAGGTCCCGTTATTAAAGGGGCGATGTCACGCAAAATGATGTAATTTCACGAAACCCAAAATGCCCAAAAAGGACAATGAAACGTTGCAATAACCGAAGCATGGATGGACACAAATGGACAAGATTGAAACGGATTGCATTTGGGTAATCTTGAAAAGAGTCGGCCCGATGTTTTTTCAAGTTTATGACAAATCGCCTGGATAAAGGTCGTTTTTGCTCACAATGATCTTGTTTGTGATGTAAGGATAAAATTTTATCAGTAAAAGAATTTTGCATTACCGTTTTCGAGTTTTAAATTCGTGATTAACTAAAGATTTCCTCTAAACACCCCAATAGAACGTGACACAGCCCCCTTAAGGTCTGTCCGAGGGTGACAATACCCCAGGGGACCCCGAGGCATGTTGTAAGTCCCCTTTTGTCTCTGTGTATATTGCTCAATTAACTGTTGGATAGACTAGATAAATGCTACCACAGGTGACAGTATATAATTACGTAACACAGCGAGGAAAGCGCCAAGCTTGAAGACCTCCAAGACAAAAATATAACACAAAAGGAGACGCTCAGAGACTTGACTGCAAAGATTGAGGTACGTGGCTTAAATGTAGCGTTCGGTGTTTTAAAATGGCCGTTTCGCCCTCTATTTTTACATGTATGCCCTCACTCGCTGGTCAGTCTCTGTTAGGAACTACTGTAACCTGCATCGAGGACCTTTTACCCCATCCTTTCTTTACCCGAACGTTGTCTTTCAAGGTTCAACTTTTCGGATAAACAAGTTAATAGGTCACAAGAAATCGTTTTGGACCTGACGCGGTGTGGCGTTTTGTTGACACCACAACGCTTTTTCTTCAAAGCGCTCACCGCAAAGGCCTGTTCTTTCAGGGACAAAACGATACTCTTGTAAGCCATGAAGGAAAGTTTAGTTTGGCTTAAAACGCTCATACGCTCTCGGTGATCTCGCCAAACTCACTAAAGCCGTAGGGACAAGCTCCAAAAAGCAGTACCATGCATGTAACTTACGTTCAACATTTTTCTTTCCTTTTCTTGTTTGCTTTTTTTTATAAAGTGTTTTAAAGTGTTTTATAATGATGTTATCATTTCAAAAAGAATGAACCGTCCATTCTATTCGTTCGTTTGTTCATTGATTTAATTAAATCATTCATTCATCCATTCCGGTATCGTACCAGCAGTACAGTTTTCATATCAGAAAAGCCAAAGACTTTCTTCATTTTGATACGAAAGAGTAAAGGAAAAACCTGTTGTTGTTGAACAACAACTTCAAAATTGTTGGCCAACAACCCCCAACATTGTTGGCAAACATCCCGCAACACTGTTTGCCAGCAACCCCCAACATTGTTGGCAAACATCCCGCAACACTTGGCCAGCAACCCCCAACATTGTTGGCCAACAACCCCCAATATTGTTGGCCAACAACACCCACCATTATTGGCCAACAACCCACGACATTATTGGCCAACAACTCCCAACATTGTTGGCCAACAACCCCCAACATTGTTGGCTAACAATCTCAACCATTGTTGGCCAGTAACCCCCAACATTATTGGCCAACAACACCCACCATTATTGGCCAACAACCCACGACATTCTCGGCCAACAACTCCCAACATTGTTGGCAAACAACCCTCAACATTGTTGGCCAACAATCCCAACCATTGTTGGCCAGCAACCCCCAACATTGTTGGCCAACAACTCTCAACATTATTGGCCAACAACTCCCAACATTGTTGGCCAACAACCCCCAACATTGTTGGCTAACAATCCCAACCATTGTTGGCCAGCAACCCCCAACATTGTTGGCAGCAACCCCCAACATTGTTGGCCAACAACACCCGCCATTACTGGCCAACAACCCACGACATTATCGGCCATTAACTCTCAACATTGTTGGCCAACAACCCTCAACATTGTTGGCCAAGAACTCCCAACATTGTTGGCCAAGAACTCCCAACATTGTTGGCCAACAACCCCCAACATTGTTGGCCAACAACCCCCAACATTGTTGGCCAACAATCCCAATCATTGTTGGCCAGCAACCCCCAACATTGTTGGCCAACAGCCCTCAACATTGTTGGCCAAGAACCCCCAACATTGTTGGCCAACAATCCCAATCATTGTTGGCCAGCAACCCCCAACCTTGTTGGCCAACAACCCCCACCATTGTTGGCCAACAACCCACAACATTGTTGGCCAACAACCCCCAACATTGTTGGCCAACAACTCTCAACATTATTGGCCAACAACTCCCAACATTGTTTGCCAACAACCCCCAACATTGTTGGCTAACAATCCCAACCATTGTTGGCCAGCAACCCCCAACATTTTTGGCCAACAACCCACGACATTATCGGCCATTAACTCCCAACATTGTTGGCCAACAACCCCCAACATTGTTGGCCAACAATCCCAATCATTGTTGGCCAGCAACCCCCAACATTGTTGGTCAACAACCCCCACCATTATTGGCCAACAACCCACAACATTGTTGGCCAACAACCCTCAACATTGTTGGCCGACAATCCCAACCATTGTTGGCCAGCCACCCCCAACATTGTTGGCCAACAACGCCCAACGTTGTTGGCCAACAACTCTCAACATTATTGGCAACAACTCCCAACATTGTTGGCCAACAACCCCCAACATTGTTGGCCAACAACCCCCAACATTGTTGGCCAACAATCCCAACCATTGTTGGCCAGCAACCCCCAACATTGTTGACCAACAACACCCACCATTATTG
>NC_090884.1:4690907-4693407 GCF_036669925.1 Montipora capricornis | reverse complement strand
TGATTCATCTTGTCGTATTTACTCAATGCAAGGGCATTTTAGACCGGCTTACTGTTATATTGCATGCTACCCGTACCATTTCTTGCATCATACTGGTTTCCTTTCCTACACAAAGGAAGAGCGGTGTAATATTGTGTTAATTGAATGAATGGTAGGAACCTCATTGTTAACTAACTGTTCAACGTTATTACGGATGTTCATCTTAAAATAAAACACGCATGAAATTCCGAGGCAACGAAAAATAACTACCTACGTCATGATGTTTCCCACAATAGTTCCATAACTCCTGTCTATTAATTCAAAACAAAATCGAAGACCTTTGTTTTTGCGTTTCATAATTTTCATTATTATAAATACGTTCCAATACATTGTTTTGTTTTTCGCTCCAATCAGCTCCACTTGGCCATTTAGCATATGCAAAACTCTTTTTTCCTTTTTTTAATAAAGCAAGTAGATGTTATTAAAACGGATGATCAAGTAGCCGCCTTTTTCTGAAGGGTCATAACAAGCTTAAATTTCAAACTTCATTAAAATTACAGTAATTCAACTTTCGTCTAATAATAGACCCTTTTTTAAAATAGACTATACTTTGTTTTTTCATAACTTATGCGCGCGTGGATATGCATGTCCATAGGGGCCTGATTACATGGCAAGTTAAAAAAAAAAGTTTTTTAAAGTTTTATTTGTGCATTACACATTACATTTTGATACTTTACATTCATACAAAACGGTATTTAGTTACAGAACTTATAACAACAAAGGTACATAATTGCAATGTTTATAGAATTCATATAAGTCACAAAATAAGAAAGAAAAAAAGCCCTTTGCAACTCATAAAGTTACGTGGCAAGTTACATGGGAAGTTTCAGCCCGGGCGCAAAACACAAATTTCCATGAGAAAATTTACTGAGGCCCGAACGAAATTTCTCGCGGTTGAAAACTCGTGCATTTAGGGGTTCTTTCAGAACCCAGGCTGAAATCTCAGCCCGGCTAACCAATATTCTCCTTAAACTCGGTAAATATGTAACAATTATTCTACGAGGGCGCGGTGGGTATGAAGTTATAATCATTTTATATCCAGCAAGCCCGAGTGGAAGAATTGTTTTATTTCTAACTCCAGTATGAACAACTCAACCACAGACCACTCCGGTCCAAAACGGCTTTTGTTGGCCATTTTTTCTCAGAGCTACCAAAATGTTTTCAGCTAGTTTTATTGCTAACGCGTTCCTTGACCATATTAGGTAGAGCAGGTATATGAACTGACAGGCTGTGTCCGGCGAGCCAATGAAAATGCTGGAAATCTGATATTCGTAAATTGGTTTTATATCATTTTTAACCTCGAATATAACCTGCGATCAGGCGTACTTTTCCTTAGACATGGTGGGAAAAGGTACACCTGATACAATTTCTTAACGAGTCGTCTGCTCGTAGTCCAGAATCTGGACTTTACTCTGATTGCCCGAAAAACAATAGAGCTCTTGGAGCCTCGCTCCGATTGGTTACAGAATTGCAAATCATACTTCTTGTAAATCGGTTAACAGCTGATGAAATTATGGCCGCCGAGAAGGATTTCAACACGAGTGATGTTTAGGCTCTGTTTACAGCTGCTGTTGCTTCGACTTCAGATTTTTTTCAAAAACCTTTAAAGGAAGAGCGGAGAGAATGCATCCGAAGAATGATTTGAATAAAAGAAGACTTTACAGTTGTTCTTCCTACGGGATTTGGCAATAGTGTTATTAATACAGGCCCGAACATTCTAGAAGAAAATGCATCGTTCTTCTTCCACCAACTCGAAAACGGTTTTAGTTGTGGGAAGTCCTTTGGAATATACTCGGAAGCAACAAGTTGCGAATCCAAAAAGAACCGAATAGAACTTTAGGGCTGCCACATTCGGGGAATCAGCCGAGCTTGACAGAGAAATTCGACACTGTTTACGGAATCGCTGAACAATCTCAACACACTTCTAACAAAATGATAGCTGAGTACCTGCTGCTGAAAAACTAGAATTTCTCAAAGTGCATTTTCCACATATCTATTTTTATAGATATCAAATACAAGGTGTTACAAATGAACCCACTGGGAACTCGGAAAAAAAACCGAGCCCCAGATGGGATTCGAACCCACGAGCCTCCGTGATCTAGTACGGATGCTCTAACCACTGAGCTACTGGAGACTCTATGGTGAGCAAGGGTGAAATGTGGGTATTTGACTCGAGCAGCATCACGCAGCCACAGAGTCAAATATCGACTGACAGCATAGCTCATAACTGCATCGCGCACACACTGAGAGCATCATTGAAATACAGTTGCCTGCATTCCCGTGAACGATGCGGCCAACCAACCACCAAAGTGAGCGAATGTGAGACAATGGTTAACATATATCAAATACAAGGTGTTACGAATGAACCCACTGGGAACTCGGAAAAAATCCTACCCCCAGATTGGATTATGCCGTCAGTCGATATTTGACTCTGTGGCTGCGTGATGCAGCTCGAGTCAAA
>NC_090884.1:4670907-4675907 GCF_036669925.1 Montipora capricornis | reverse complement strand
GCATTTGAGCCCAGACCCCTGCTCGACGAAATCTCGGGCGACAAATATGGCGGTCACGTGACTTATTTCGGCTCTTCGTGGTGCATTCTGGGCCGATGTTGCGTTAAAATTCGACGGCGGGTGTTACACGCACCAACTCCAACAAAATTCGGGCAACAATGTTGCAGCAGGTTTTTGAAAGCGATTCAAAAACCTGCAATCTGTTGCCGCAACAAAATGTTTCGTTAGAAATCGCCTTGTGCGCCATGTTACACGAGACAATTTTGCGTTAAAAGTCGGCTCGTGTAACATAGATAGATAGATAGATATGATTAATTTCAACTCTTGCAGTTAGTGTACTGGATTACAGTTGAGGGTCAATGTACGACAATCAGCTAGCTATATAACATTGTTACAAATTTGGAAAAACGATTAGTTCTAACTTGCGGTTTCAGTGTCTTTGTAATCCCTGACCTAAGATTGTAACCGCGGCGCATGACCTCTGCTCTGTTACTGATTATATTATTCAAAGGGATGTTATTCATCACCTTAAGAATATGCCAGATTGTTATATACGTAGACTTTCACTCAACAAAACGAATACTTTGATTGGTTGATTCTTGGTCACGTGCCCCCTTATCAAGTTCAAATGTATCTCGATCCGGATGTTTTGCTGCGATTGTCGATCCCTTGGTAAACTAGTTAAACAGCAGGACTCTCTGGAAAACTAAATGTTTCCCTCGGGACCATACATTACGTACATAATGTAAAGCCCACGTGTGGGCCGTACACTGCATTGTTTTATTTGTCAAAATTGTTGTTTTGTGTTGCGTTCTCGTGGCCGTCGTCTTCATGTTTCCTTTAAGCTCTCCTTTAGGTCACTGGCCGTCGGTCTCTGGTAAAAACCAGTCTTTGAAGGCGCATTGCGTTTTTGAATTGGAACCTTTGCGCAATTTCCAATTCAGATCAAATGCATGTGGCTTGCTGTTAAGTTAACAAGGTAACGTGAAAGCACTCCAAACCGAAAACAAGCGGGAAATTCTATAATGCGCGCTCATGTGTTTTGTCCCTTCAAAACTGGGCATGTCAGAGACCATTCAGTACAGGCAACTCGAACCTTGATCGAATCATCTTCATATTTCCTCTTAGGTCATAAATGTAGTGTTGGCGGGAAGCGAAGCCTCTAAATACGAAACCAAGACGACTTGTGGTCTGTCTTCTCTCCATATCATTCTGATTGCAGTGGCTGGAGCTGTGGGACTGTTTCTTATGTTATTGTCTTGTTGTTGTGTAAGTAAAATTACGCGAACGCAATGTGTGACACCCAAAATAGCCCAAAATATCTCGATACAGTTTTCTTCTGATTGGTCTCTAGAAAAAATCGCACACGTTTTAGTTCGTAAGTCCAGTATACATGTTATTCATTTCTCTTCTGATTTTCACGCCGTTCCTTGGAATTTATCTAAAACATGCGTGTCAGTGCTTTGCACTCGAGTTCGTATGGGTGGATGGAAAGGTTTTCATTCAAAGGGGCGAAACCACCACCCACGTGATGGGGTCAATCACAGCAGACGCTGTCAGCTAAATTAGCCAATCATAAACCACTCGAAGGGAGGGAAGAAAGGAAAGTCACGCTTGGCTTCGTTTCTGCTTCCGATTGGCTGAGAATAATGTGGGGCGAGAGAGCCAATCACATTGGGTAGTAATATAAACTAAAGCACTCAAAAAGGTGCTTTGGTCACTCCAGTGTTGTCAGCTTAAACAAAATATCTAAGATCTAATTTGTTTGATGTTGCAAGTGATTTCTTTTCTTTGCAGTTGTTTTGTTGCAGCAAAAGCCGAAAAAGAAAAAGTCCTTATAAATACGAATCCAAGCATCACCATGCTATGCACATCATTCACGTCGATGCCGGAGCCAAAGACACAGAAGACCGTGACAAAAACGCAAACAAAGAGGAAAACAAGTTTGTCGGGGAAAAAGAAGGGCGAAGAGACATCAAGGAAGATATTAGCGACGGTGGTCACGAAAACGATGGATACGACTGTTTGCAGGACGAAGGGAACAACAGCAAAAGCCACAAAAGTGACAACAAAGAGACAAGCAATGACATAACCGCCGTTTTTAATGAGCGCCAGGTAAACATCCATCAGGTAATCAGCTTGTTAAATCTAAGCAAGAGAACAAGAGTACATAAAGCTGCTGGGTTTGCATCGTGTCATAAAATTTGGCATAAAAATAAGCCGTGTAATCCTTCTTCGAAATTTACACCGAGGTAGGTTTTATAGTAAGAAACTAGGTCCCCTAAAAGGTACCTAACACCATCGCCAGATGTAATAAGCCAGCTTTGAGTTGATTTTGATAAGGGAGGAAAACCACAAAACCCTCCAATAAGGTTGAGATGGACTTCAACTCAGCCCACATACAAGTGCCTGGCACTTGTGCCCAGAAATTCACCTAATTAAATGCACGCCCAATTTTGACATCCAAGATGAAGCGACCATTCAAGGCTAAGCCTTTACTAACTATTTACAACAATAACTTAAAGATAAGGCTAAAGATAAGCGTTATTTTTGGCTTAGGGTAAATGTGGCTGTTTATCCTTACTTGAAAAGCAGCATTTATAGGACACTTTGTGACGTTAATTAACAATTAGACCCGTAGCCTTTGCGGGCTACGGGTCAATAGCCCATGAGGCGAAGCCGTATGGGCTATTGACCCCGTGGCCCTTGAGGGCGAAGAGTCTAATTGTTTTAATATCACCCAACTAGTCGGACAGAACAGGCAATAATAAAGTTAGCAAATGTAAGTTGAAGAAATATTTATTTGGGAATAAAAGGCAAGAAAGCGTCACGCTTTTCGCTACTCAAGGACTATTACTAATAGTCCTCTAGTAGCGTAGCCAATTACAACGCAGGATTTGCATTAGTCCACTAGTTGGGTGATACTAATTGTGTGTATTCCAAGAAACGAGTGATGTTGAATTTGGGGAGAAGAGCAAGAGGGACACTTCGCGACGCTTACTGAAATCCGCCTGCATCTCATTAGCGACACTCTGGACAGATGATAATCTCTTCGCTAACCTTTTTGTGTCAACGGATATTATTTTGCTATCCCACTCTGTTAAGTTCTCATTCTTGCCCCCGAAGGCCTACGAAGTTTTGTTAGTTTATGTATTTTACCACTGACCAAAAAAAATTGGAGGCTCTAGGGACAAGAAAGGCCAGCGCTCTGATTCTAGAGCTCACTTCGCATGGGTTCGTCACGCCTCGTCTCTCCTTCTCGGGGGAGCATGGCTGGCGCATTGGTGAGAGCACTCGCCTCCTACCAATGTGACCCGGGTTCGATTCCCAGACTCGGCGTCATATGTGGGTTGACTTTGTTGGTTCTCTACTCTGCTCCGAGAGGTTTTCTCCGGGTACTTCGGTTTTCCCCTCTGCTCAAAAACCAATATTTGATTTGATTTGATTTGAGTTAATTTCGTTTGTGTCCCCAATTAGTGCTCTTGTGCTAAATCCATTGTGACTTAAATAAAGTTGTTATTATTATTATTATTTTTTATTATTATCATTTTTTTTTTACTATCATTCTTATTATTCTTATTAATTTGATGTTTCACCCAAGACAAGTAAAGGGGCTATGTCACGTTATTTTAGGGTGTTTAAGGGAAATCTTTAGTTAATCACGAGTTTAAAACTCGAAATGCATATGGTAATGTGGATTTTTTTACTGATAAAATTATCATTACGTCACAAACAAGATGATTCTGAGCAAAATCTTAATCCAGGCGATTTGCCATAAACTTGAAAACGTCGGGCCAACCTTTGTCGAGATTACCCAAATGCAATCCGTTTCATTCTTGTCCATTTTTGTTCATCCATGTTTCTCTTTCCTTTTGCTGTATTTCTTTTATGTTGTTCAACAGTTTTAAGTGGTTATTGCATTATTTGATTCTACGTTTTGGGCATTGTGGGTGTCACGAAATTAAACCATTTTGAGTGACATGGCCCCTTTAAATTACACTAGATTTCATGATCGCCCGTGCCGAATGCTTGATAGGTTTAATGACCTGTTTAGCACGTGGCCCTCTGTATTCTTTTCTCTACGGTAATTAATTTTGTTCATCTGAACGATACAGGACATAAGTGCAAGAGAGAGATCCCTGGACAAAGGGGTCAATTCCGCAACTGGAGAAGCCGGAGTGCATCAAGGTGAGCGGAGCCACAGCTACGAAGACCTGAACACTGGTAATGCGGACTATCATATTTACGAATCTGTTTCCAAAGCAAGCGAAATTGCCGACAAGAACAGCAGCAGAATCTATATCAATGTGGCAAATGTGCCCGTCACTACTTCTCCAGTCACTTGCACGGTAAACGTGAACGGTGTCGATCGCAACGGGAAGAAGAAAAGCGGCCTTCACTTCAGTAGCTCCTCGACCGTCGGCAATGCACAGGAGGTGAGTCACCTTTCCATGTCTCACCGTGTAACGATGGAAAAATTGAAGTCGATTCTTACCTTCCATGAATGCTAGCCATCCCTAAACCAACAAGCCATTTCCGAGTTCATGTCTGCCTCCTCGTCAAAGCTAGTCTAAGTGCGACGTCTTGTGATGGTAATAATTTCTACTTTACATATGAATGACAACTAATTTTCATAAGATGAACTTCGCACTTAGACTCGCTTTGAAGAGGAAGCAGACATGAACTCGGAAATGGCTTATTCTTCATCCCTAAAATCTTTACTTTGACCTAATCACTAAAATCAGTACACAGGCCTAATTTATGGGGAACGAAACAATCTGTTACCGACTCATCGTTTCAGTGTATATGACATATTTTTCTTTATTTACTCAATCGAAACATGTTTTTTGAGGTAAAAACAATTCAAAAAAATTCCATACAGATTTTTTTTCCGTGTCTTTTAGCCTTTTAAAAATCGGGATTTCTACTTCCAGTGGGGTACAAAACCGCGCTAGAACGAAATTTTTCCAGGTCCCGAATTTTCCTTTGTTTTAAATTCA
>NC_090884.1:4643407-4665907 GCF_036669925.1 Montipora capricornis | reverse complement strand
GTTTGAGTTGTCCAATTTGATCTTCTTTTTTGCTTTTTTAGTTTCTAGAACACGTGTGAAGTTGTCGACCCAGCCAGACTACATCAATGCCAATTGGATCAGGGTAAGAAAGAAAGCTTCTTTGACCAAGTTTGAGAACCTTACGGCGGAGTACCCACTGTGTTTTCAATCTATCTTTAACTCAGTCCACAATTTTGTACATCGTAACTTGCTTTTCACTCTCGACGTTTAGGACCATAAAGGACAAAGATGCTACATTGCAACCCAACATCCCTTGAAGGAGACTATGGGAGATTTTTGGCAGATGGTTTGGGATCAAAAGGCGAATACGGTTGTTATGGTGAATAACGAAGAGAAGAATGACTCGGTAAGAGCTGCAAGGCAAACCCCGAACTTTTAGAGATCATGGGGTGTTTGAGATGAGCGAGTTAGGATAACGGGATCTAGATGGCAAGCAAGCCTTTCATTTCGGGGAGGTAATTTTCCCTTTGGTAAACAAAGGATGCCATTTGGACGAGACTTTCAACAATTTTCACTGTTAAGTTTGTCGCTTGCAAATGAGGAAAAAACTACTTAATCTGGGACTAGATTAGCAGCGTATGTCACTTAATAGAATTAAAAAAAAAAAAGAAAAAACCTTGGAAAAAAAATAGAAAAACATTTTAGAAAAAGTTAATTGCAAAAACAGGCATCCTTTCTTGAGTTTCCAGTACCGTAAGTTTCTGGACAATGCTGGTATTAAAATCCTGTGAAAACTTTGTCATCTGTTTTAGGTTGATTTTACCGAATATTTGCCAAAAGGAATAGGGATGTCTAAGCGATTTGGTTCCATTGAAGTTACTGTCAAGCAAATCACTGACAAAGCAGACTACACCTTAACTGTCCTGAGCATTGCGAAAACAAAGGTGAGGCTATATGGACACTTACAAATTTGTACAAAGCTGCATCACCTCGGACCACACCCTAACTGTAGAGAACTTAAGCAACGGCGACAGTAACGAGAATGTCATCTCAGATTATAAATTCGCGTTATTGCAATCACTTCGTAAGTATCTCAACCCTTTTGTATGACAAGGGTGTCGTAGTTCCTCAAGAATGACACTGGTCGGAGCGGCGCTTAACTCGGGAGAAAATGGAAATTTATCTTCAAGTGCTGACGTCCTTCATAAAACATCAAATTTGGCTTTTTCACGTTGTTCTTTTGCAGACGACGGCGAAGAAATGGACAAAAGTGAAAAACGCACGTGCAGGGCGTGCAAAGCTTTTTTTTTTTTGCCCACTAAATATGCAAATTTGTGACGTTCTCGTTGCCGTCGCCGTGTCCTTGCTTAAGTTCCCTTGTAACAACTTCTGACCCCATCCTATCGCTTTTTCTGTAATGAAAATTATTCCATTATTAGAATATCTGAGGTCTGGGTCTCGATACCCTGCCAGCCGGATCTGGTGAGTTTTGCTGTCCGTTCATCACCTCAGGCAGATCACATAATCACGTCATCCAAGAGAGTGGATGGCGCGAGCGAACACATCCACCATGGATACACCTATAATTTTTCAATTTCCCGCGCTTGTTTAGTGTTTGTGACTATTTTAAGAATGATTAGCTGAAATTGCATCATTAAATTTAAGACTAAGATGACTTTTACATGGGCAAAGCTTAAAGTAGATTGAAAAAAAACATTAGATATGGGGATTTGTTTTCTAGCTATATCCTTTCTACAACACACACGTAATCTGAAAACTTAAAGCGACGTTGGAAAGCCGAAACCAGGCTTCGGAATTTAACTAAGCGTGCAGATGAGTAGGTCAAATCTGGATTTTGATTTTCGCTTTTTGTGTTAACAGACAGAATCTCCGCGCGAAGTTTCTCACATGAGATTCACCTCGTGGAAGGAACGCGCCATGCCAAATGTCGCTTTGTTTGTGGGTTTTGTGACAGCCTCGAAGGAAGAACGGAAAAAGTATGGCGACGCCAAAGCCCCAACCATTGTGCACTGCAGGTAACATGAGGGTCAAGTCGGATGAGTTATAGATTCATACAGATTTAGCCAGCCAAATGCCAGTAGAAAACAGATATGTCCAGAAATGCATAGAAGCAACACCATTTTTACAAGGGTCGCGACGTCTCCACTTGCTCTTCTCCCCACCTTTAATATCATTCTCGTCTGGGAATACAGACAAGTACCGTCCTCAACGAAAATAAGGACGTAAGGATAAGCACAAGCAGTAGACGCATGCGTGGAACCGTTTTATAATTAGCACCTTTCGTTTAGACAAAAACTGAGGCAGTAATTAACGGGATGTTAATCATTCCCATGTACTGCTTGTTCTTGTTCCTCTGTCGAAAGCATGAACCAGCCTTTAAGTGCCTATCGCCTCAACACACGTTTCCACTTTATTTATTCTCCGAAATCGTCCTAAATATATCGTGTTGTTTTAGGAACCTTTTGAATGAAATTCCACTTCTTTATTGGCTTTGAAAGAAGGGAAAAGTTGAAAGAAGGGATACCGGGTCGACATCACACATACAACATTGCACATTTAATTTGCATCGCTGTTCTCAATGCAAATTAATTTGCGACGTCAACCCGGTATCGAACCCATTCTCCTTCATTGCTCGTTTATGGATCAAAGTATGACCACCTTTCCCGTAAAAATAAAAAAGTGAAATTTCTATCAAAAGGTTCTAAAAACAATATAATATATTTGGGACGGTTTCGGAGAATTGTTAAAGTGGAAAAGTGTGTTGAGTTGATAGGCACTGATGAATATTTGACCCTGTGTATAATGAATTCCGTGGAAAGCGGACCGCAGAAAAGGAAAGAAAAATGATAATAAATAGATAAATAAATAGAAGAAGACGACACAGAAGGGCAATAAATGCTAGAAGGAGAAGAGACCAAGTATTTTACTTAAAGGTATCCCCCACTCAAACAAAGATAACTTTAAATTACGGGCAATAACATCTACAATCAAATTTGTTTAGGTAATATTTTTTTCGAAGAAAGCGATTGTACATATATCCGAAATAAGTGCGTTTTAGAATCCTCTTTTTCGTATTTTCAAATTTTCCGAGCGCCTCGATCTTGAAGAATTGTAACTTGTTAGGGTAGCCATGGTGTATTTTTAGTCAGAACCATAGAACAACTCTACATCTCACAATTATTCAAAATGGCTGCGCCAAGGGAATTTGAAACTGACAAAGGATTCTAAAATCATTTTCCTGCACAAACACTTTGTTTGAAAATTACACTTCGAACAAATTTGTTTGAAAACATTAGGTACTCTTGTTTAACTTGTCAATACACGAATGGAGGGTAGGTGCCATATAGCAAGTAAGGGGTTGGCAAAGCTAGCGAATTGGCAAGAGGTAACCATGGCAACCTATCCACGGGTCAACCTCGGTTCTCGTCATACTGTCTTCACAGTGGAACTTATACTTACCAATTCTTGCCCTCAGGGGAGGGTGGGTGGGGCAAAAGCGCAAGCAAATGGCGTTAAACCCCGAGCAAGAGGCAAACACAAGTGGAAACAACGGCGACAGCGCATGCGCAATGTTAACAGCCGCTGACCAGCAGACCTTTCCAAGTTAACTTTGCTTATAAATAACCTCATTTTGTAGCGAGAGTGGAAATTTGAAGGGAGTGCTTCTTATCGGAGGAAACGCCATCAGCCCGTGTTACTGAACAACCACCTCTTTAGCTATTTAAATAACACTTGATTTCTTTCTCTGCTAGCGACGGTTTGGGTTTCACCGGTGTGTATATTGCTTTGGATATCGGCATCAAGAGCCACGAGGAAAGCAAGACATCAGTTGTTGATGTGTTCGAGTTGTCCAAAAATCTCAGGCACGACCGACATGGAATCGTTTGTTCTCTCGATCACTACAACTTTATTTATCAGGTGAGACTTGAATTTCACGTGGTTGATTGACAGGCTCTAAAACGCCTGCCGCACGTGTAGCACGTGCAGCACGATTGTTGTTATTGTTTTTTTTTCCTAGAGAAACTAATGGTAAAAGAGAGATTTAGCCTCGCGTTCACGTTGAAAAATTGTATTCTTATTGGTTTTCGTGAAGAACAATCAAACGCGTCTCTAATTAGTGCATTCATGTTAGCACGAGGAGTGAGCAGGCGCCGTAAGGTTCAAATAGCCAATTTTTGGCTATAAGAACTCTACGGCGCATGGTCTCCTACACAGAGTTTCCCAGAGCCTTGGGTCGATCCGAGGTTCTGGTGACTAGAATGTGTAAACGTGAGTGTGAAAGTTTCGTTATTTTAAAAATAAAGCGGAAACTGAAAATTTAAAAACAGAATTTAAATGATGGAGCTGAATGAGAGAAATGTCCTCGCACTTAGAGCGAGTTTCAATCGAGTGTCGTAAAACCAAAACCAAAGTAATAACTTTGTCCAATCAAATAGGACGGAGACAATCCAGTAAACAAAACCAAAACTCGAAGTAATTACACGTAGTCGACACAAAGCGCGGGAAAATGTGCACGCGCGAGCAGCCACGATTGGTTTGGTTTCACTCCTGATTGGTTGAAAAAGTGGCGCGAGAACGTTGAACCAATAACTGAGTAAAGTAATCATAAACCAAAACAATTCGCTAATTACTTTCGACATTCAATCGAAAATCACTCTAACTGGACAATTTAAGCAATTGTCTGTTATAGAGACCTGAAAAATTCTCCATCGGGATTCGAACCCATGACCTCTGCGATGCAGATGCATTGCTCTACCAACTGAGCTATGAAGCCACGCATTTGGAGCCACTCTGTGACTCAGTTGTTGTTTAACTGAACATGTCAAAGAAATGTGCCTTGTCTCGAAATTTCAACTGAAAGACGACTTCCGGCTACGAGAGACTCGACTCTGAATAAGCATTTCCAAGTAGAAAGAGGAAAAAAAACGGATGTCTAAAGGCTCGTTTACACAGAGCAATTTTATCGCGCGACAAGAGCTGCGATTAAATCGCAGCAAAGTTGAACTAAATTTCGATCATGTTCGAATTTGCGGCGACAAGGCTGCGATCTGTCGCGCTACAAATCGCAGTGAAATCGCCGGCTGTTCACACGCGCGATTTGCTGTCGCCGTAAAATCGCCGTTCGATCGCAGCTCTTGTCGCGCGATAAAATCGCTCCGTGTAAATGAGTCTTAATGTAACCCCAATTAGTGTATAACTAAAACACATTTTCACCTCCGAGCAACTAGCTCGAGATTTGCTCCCCAAAATGTGGTAATCGTTTCAGGAATGAATGAGTTAAAACCATCTTTTTGTACTACATTATCTCTTTGTTTTAGTATATACTAAAACAACTATTCACCTCAGTGTCGGTGGCTAGTGGTGGATATTTACCTCTCCGTTCAGGCGCTGCTCGGTAAATACAGTATCCACTATTAGCTTCCTGCAAGATTGCACCAATCACTGCGATATCCATTCTTTTCTTTGCGTTGAAAAAAGTGTAATTATCATCTTCTGCTTGCAGGCTCTTTATGAGTACACGGTCAACTGTGACAAATCGGAGCAGGTACCAATTTTCCACTGCTTCCTTAATTTCTTAACAAACGGGCCGGGCATATGCTGTCCGCTTAATCAAGTTCTTCTCTAACTCAATAATTGTTTTCTTCCCTTTCAGCGAGTCCTGGACGCTTCTCTGTGAATCTGGACTCAAATATTCTCCATTTAAACTGTATTTTAAATATAACTGCGAAAAATCATTTTCTTCATTCACTTAGTATCACTAGTTTACTTTAGCTCGCGACAAAGTCATTTCTGTAAAATTGGCAGCTGACGGTCATCACAGCAAGAGTCAATGCTGTGAACAGACCATTTTGTTTTTGAGTGGGGTGGACGAAACCAAAATTTAGTGGACAAGGAAGGAAGGAAGGAAGAAAGGAAGTGCCATGTAGTAACAAATCCCTGGACTCCCCTTTTTATGTTTCAGAGAGATTGCCCAAGCTATCTTCTCCGCCACCACCGTCCTTGAAAACTGAATGGACCCTTTCGAGTAGCGACAGTTGGATAAATTCTCTTAAAGGCCCTGGAAAACTACTTCAACATTCGTTCGATTTTGTTGAACAGCGATGTTGAAAACGTTTGGCACTCTTCCCCCTTTCCAACCGTGTTGAAACGTGTTCAATAAGCTTAAAAGCGTTTAAACTTTGCTTCAACAACCATTCAGCATTTTTTTGTTATCGCAAATGTTGAAGCCGATAATTTGCTCCCCACTTCCAACGTTGTTGGGTATACGCGTGCGCACTAATCGGTCTCTTAATGACGTATCCATGTCCGTAACCATAGTAACAGCCGCGACTGTAACCTGGGACTGAATACCAGGTCTCTCGTGAAGCTTTGTTCAATCGAATGTCGATGATGTGTTGAAACACTTTGCCACCCTACCATGCAGTCAACATGTTCAACAAAATCTAACGTATGTTAAAGCAAATGTCGAAGCCGTTTTCCTGGGCCAAGCAACAAAGTTTGCTGACCAGCGGTTTTCGGTAAAACAATGGTTTGCTGGGGGTGCTTAGTCTCGCGGGTTCAGAAAACCTGGTTGTGGTCATTGTTATTTAAGCCGGTTTTCAAGCAACGTAGCGAGTCGGAAAATGCTGACTTTCCGTGCAGAACCTCACATTTAACTAATAAGCAAGGATGCATGCCTTGCTTATACGATTCATCTTTGACAAAGACAGCAATTGTGAAATGTTCAAATGGTGGTGCTTGAACAAGAGGGGCTGAGGAATAATCCATTGTTTTCACGTGACGTGAAAACCGCACATACCTTGAGCGTTTTCTCTTTCCCTTCTGTAAATATTTTTTCCTTTCCGACAGTCGCGAATGAGTTTGAACACAGAACTCTTCGATTTGTGAGTTCATGAGTAAACCAACTAGAGAAATGCGACCAACTGCAACTTCAAGCCATGAAGTCATTTGTAATATTTTAAATGAAGTGTTGGATTTTGTGTTATCTGTTACTAGGTTGATCAATTATTAACTGCTTTTGATAGTGAAGTATTGTTGATTAAAAAAAATTTCGAGATTTTTTGTTTTTTGTTGTTATAGTGTCGAGAGTTACAAACGGGCCGCAGCCATGCAATGAAAGATTTGCCGATCCCCTCAATTTCTCGAAAACAACTAAGTTACTGAAATGTTCACCTAAAAGATTCTTGACCAGGGAAAAATAGTTTTCCAAAGGGCTGTTGGTGACCTTTTTGACGAAAACACCGACGCGAAAGCCTGCAAGTCTAACTACCCAATTCTACAAAGATATGTTGATGCAACCATTTCCTTGTGTAGCTTAATTCTTTCAAATGCAGAGACAGCATGTTGGTGAATCTGTTAAAACACTCCTTTCATGAAACCAGTGCTCCAGACATAGGAATGGTTTGCGCTGTGCGGGCTCATTGTCACCCTGGTCTTAAACTCAAATCACATTTTTAATACAAAAGTTACACCTAACGACATCATAGGTATTAGATTGGTTGCGATAGTTTTGATTTCTAGAATCTCCGAGAAGGACAACCAGTTTCCATTAGAATTTGACAGCTTTAATTGATTTCATCGGTAGAAAAAATTGCTACCTTGCCTTTGAAAAATGTGGCACCTTTCATGCCATTCGGGATTGAATTTTCTTTCATAGCGTTTATCTATTCCTTGGCAATTTATAGACAAAATGGGAGACATTCATTTTTAAATGTAGCGCCCATTGACACCGCGGCAAAACGAGTGCGCATGCTCTGCTTCGAACACATTTGATTCGAGCTTTTGAGATCTTTGTTTTTTGAATCTTTTGTACCTTTTGATGATCAAGATCTCACGCTCAACAAAACTAAACAGTAGTTCCGAGTTGTTTCCAACGAGAAAGTCAAAAGAGGTAAGCTTATGTTAGGCATGAATTTATTTGTTTATGTCGTTTCCATGAGTTATCTTTGCCAAACCATGTTTGCTTGTGTTTCGGTCACACCGTTGAAGACCTAAAAGTTGTAAATTTTAAAGTGATAACATTTTTCGTCTACTGTTTTTCGTTGAAGGGCAATTCCTCTAAAAACGCGGAGGGTTTTGACACAAAAAAAGTTTTAACCTCTGACATGTGATACGAGAGCCATGGATTTTTCTGTGACCTGGTTGTCCACAGCAAGAGCTATGGTTTGTCTGGTAGATGGCGATGCTCTTTCTTTTCCAGCCCTGTGTTGCTTTGCAGGACACACTAGGTTGTGGTATGATTAAATTTAATTGATCTCTAGATTTCTGTTGATTTCATTGTCCCAGTCATGTGACCTGAAGAAATCTTGTGGAAAGTGTTGATATCTGGCTGGCTGTCATTTTGACTGTCATTACTTTCAAGATGTGAGCAACTGTTTTTATCTGCACTGTTTGACAAAACCTCTTATTAAGGGAGTCAGTTAAGTTTAGTTTTTTTCATAAAGGGATCTTTACAAAGAGGGCACAGATTTCCATGTTTTTTTTATTTCAAGTATCTTAAGTGACATCTGACCATTTGTTTTTGTTATTTGTTGCTATTGTAGGTTTGTAGTTTCTTTTCGGTGTGGAAAAAGTGATCCCTACCAGTGAATTTTTATGCCAAAAAAATGTTCCTACCCATGAGTTAGCCTGAATTTCAGTCGCCTCTCTCCCCGAGTGACTTAGCGAGTGGAGGAGGCGGCTGAAAATCAAGGCTAACCATCAGTTTAAAGCTGTTTAATTAGAGCTAAGATTTTTGCAGCTGCCTGTAACGACAAACAGTACTTAGCGAGTGGAGGAGGCGGCTAAAAATGAAGGCTAACCATCAGTTTAAAGCTGTTTAACTAGAGCTAAGATTTTTGCAGCTGCCTCTAACGACAAACAGTGCAACATTTGTGTCATCCAAGGAAAAAAGCCAACAAAAATGGTTACTCGTAAACGACTCCTATCAGTCAGCTTAGAAAATTAGCAAAAAGGTATTTCACGAGGGAGAGCCAGATAATAAATGGAACCAGGAGTCCATTACCCGGAGCTTCCATCTGTATTGTACCCTTGAGTCAACCCTTTCCATATATTTCTATTTTTAGAACTACTAAATAGTGACGTATGTGATTAAGAATAGAATAGAATATGATTTTATTTGCTCAGTTCATAGTTAATGTACAATTTAAAGTCGGAAACAAACAGATAAATAGATAAAGTAATCATAATTACAATTTTAATTAATTAATTTAATTAGGAAGTTGAAAATTGCCATGCCAGTTTAAAAATATTTATCATGGAGATTGACCATGCGCAAAAATTTAAAAAACAGGTTTGACAAGTCACAACTGGACTGACTCATCCATTTCTTTGGATGAGTGCAAATCAAAGAATGTCGAGGAGGCTGGTAGAGTTGTCTTTCCTCTTCCCGACTTATCACCACTGTGACCACCATGACCACCACAACTACTGTGACCACCACGACCACTGTCACCACCATGACCACCACAACTACTGTGACCACCACAACCACTGTGACCACCATGACCACCACAACTACTGTGACCACCACGACCACCACAACTACTGTGACCACCACGACCACTGTGACCACCATGAGCACTACGACCACTGTGACCACCATGACCACCACAACTACTGTTACCACCACGACCACAACAACTACTGCGACCACCATGACCACCACAACTACTGTGACCAATACGATCACTGTCACCACCATAACCACCACAACTACTGTGACCACCACGACCACCATGACCACCACAACTCTTGTGACCAATACGATCACTGTCACCACCATAACTATTGTGACCACCACGACCACCATGACCACCACAGCTATTGTGAACAATATGATCACTTTCACCACCATAACCACCACAACTACTGTGACCACCACGACCACTGTGATCACCACAACTACTGTGACCACTACGACCACCACAACTACTGTGACCACCATGACCACCACAGCTATTGTGACCAATACGATCACTGTCACCACAATAACAACTGTGACCACCAACACCATCACAACTACTGTGACAACCACAGCTATTGTGACCAATACGATCACTGTCACAACCACCACAACTACTATGACCACCACGACCTCTGTGACCACTTTGACCACCACTCCTACTGTGACCACTAAGACCACCACAACTACTATGACCACCACTTCTGTGACCACTACGACCACCACAGCTATTGTGACCAATACGATCACTGTCACTGCCATAACCACCACAACTACTGAGACCACCACGACCACTAAGACCACCATGATCACCACGACCACCGTGACCACCACAACTACTGTGACCACTACGACCACCACAACTACTGTGACCACACGACCACCATGACCACCACAGCTATTGCGACCAATACGATCACTGTCACCACAATAAATACTGTGACCACCAACACCATCACAACTACTGTGACCACCACAGCTATTGTGACCAATACGATCACTGTCACAACCACCACAACTACTATGACCACCACAACTACTGTGACCACCCTGACCACTACAGCTATTGTGACCAATAGGATCACTGTCACCAACATAACCACCACAAGTACTGTGATTACCATGACCACCACAACTACTGTGACCACCACGATTACAACAACTTCTGTGACCACTACGACCACCAAGACCACCGCAACTTCTGTGACCAATACGACCACCACAGCTATTGTGACCAATACGATCCCTGTCACTGCCATAACCACCACAACTACTGTGACCACCACAACTACTATGACCACCATGACTACCACAGCTATTGTGACCAATACGATCACTGTCATAACCACGACCACCACAACTACTGTGACCACCACGACCACTGTGACAACCATGACCACCACAACTACTGTCACCACCACGACCACCACGACCACCACAACTACTATTACCACCATGACTACCACAGCTATTGTGACCAATACGATCACTGTGACCACCATGACCACCACAACTACTGTGACCACCACGACCACTGTGACAACCATGACCACCACAACTACTGTGACCACCACGACCACTGTGACCACCATGACCACCACAACTACTGTGACCACCATGACCACCACAACTACTGTGACCACCATGACCATCACAACTACTGTGACCACCACAGCTATTGTGACCTACACGATCACTGTGACCACCATGACCACCACAACTACTGTGACCACCAAGACCACCACAACTACTGTGACCACCACGACCACCACAACTTCTGTGACCACTACGACCACTACAGCTATTGTGACCAATACGATCACTGTCACTGCCATAACCACCACAACTACGGTGACCACCATGACCCCCAAGACCACCACAACTACTGTGACCACCACGACCACTGTGACCACCATGACCACCACAACTACTCTGACAACCATGACCACCTCAACTGCTGTGACCATTACCATAACTACTGTGACCACCATGACCACCACAACTACTCTGACCACCAAGACCACCACGACCACCACAATTACTGTGACCACCCTGACCACCACAGCTATTGTGACCAATACGATCACTGTCACCACCACAACTACTGTGACCACCAAGACCACCGCGACCACACTGAGCACCATGACCACCACGACCACTGTGACCACCATGACCACCACAACTACTGTAACCACCACGTTCACCACAACTACTGTGACCACTACGACCACCAAGACCACCGCAACTTCTGTGACCAATACGACCACCACAGCTATTGTGACCAATACGATCACTGTCACTGCCATAACCACCACAACTACTGTGACCACCACGACCATTGTGACCACCATGACTACCACAGCTATTGTGACCAATACGATCACTGTCATAACCACGACCACCACAACTACTGTGACCACCACGACCACTGTGACAACCATGACCACCACAACTACTGTCACCACCACGACCACAACGACCACCACAACTACTGTAACGACCCTGACCACTACAGCTATTGTGACCAATACCATCACTGTCACCACCATAACCACCACAACTACTGTGACCACCATGACCACAACAACTACTGTGACCACCACGACCACTGTGACCACCATGACCACCACAACTACTCTCACCAGCAAGACCACCACAACTACTGTGACCACCAACACCATCACAACTACTGTGACCACCACAGCTATTGTGACCTACACGATCACTGTCACAACCACCACAACTACTATGACCACCACGACCACTGTGACCACCATGCCCACCACAACTACTGTTACCACCAAGACCACCACAACTACTGTGACCACCACGACCACCACAACTTCTGTGACCACTACGACCACAACAACTACTGTGACCAATACGATCACTGTCACTGCCATAACCACCACAACTACGGTGACCACCATGACCCCCAAGACCACCACAACTACTGTGACCCCCACGACCCCGGTGACCCCCAGCACCACCACCACGACTCTGACCACCAAGACCACCACAACTACTCTGACCACCACAACTACTGTGACCACCATGACCACCACAACTACTCTGACCACCAAGACCACCACAACTACTGTGACCACCACGACCACCACAATTACTGTGACCACCCTGACCACCACAGCTATTGTGACCAATACGATCACTGTCACCACCACAACTACTGTGACCACCATGACCACCACGACCACTGTGACCACCATGACCACCACGACCACTGTGACCACCATGACCACCACAACTACTTTGACCACCAAGACCACCACAATTACTGTTGCCACCACGTTCACCACAACTACTGTGACCACCCTGACCACCACAGCTATAGTGACCAATACGATCACTGTCACCACCATAACCATTACGACCACCACAATTACTGTCACCACCATAACCACCACAACTACTGTGACCACCATGACCACCACAACCACCGTGACCACCACAGCTATTGTGACCACCACGATCACTGTCACCACCATAACCACCACAACTACTGTGACCACTATGAGCACTGTGACCACCATGACCACCACAACTACTGTGACAACCACGACCACCACAACTACTGTGACTACCACGACCACCACAACTACTCTGACCACTCCGACCACCACAGCTATTGTGACCAATACGATCACTGTCACTGCCATAACCACCACAACTACTGTGACCACCATGACCCCCAAGACCACCACAACTACTGTGACCACCACGACCACTATGACCACCATGACCACCACAACTACTGTGACCACTACGACTACCACAACTACTGTGACCACCACGACCACCACAACTACTGTGACCAGCATGACTACTGTGACCACAAAGACCACCACAACTACTGTGACCACCACGACCACCACAACTACTGTGACCACCATGACCACCACAGCTATTGTGACCAATACGATCACTGTGACCACCACGACTACTGTGACCACCATGACCACCACGACCACTGTGACCACCATGACCACCACGACCACTGTGACCACCATGACCACCACAACTACTGTGACCACCACGACCACTGTGACCACCACGTGACCACCATGACCACCACGACCACTGTGACCACCATGACCACCACAACTACTGTAACCACCACGTTCACCACAACTACTGTGACCACCATGACCACCACAGCTATTGTGACCAATACGATCACTGTCACCACCATAACCACCACAACTACTGTGACCACCATGACCACCACAACTACTGTGTTCACTACGACCACCACAACTACTGTGACCACCATGACCACCATGACCACCATAACCACCACAACTACTGTGACCAATGCGATCACTGTCACCACCATAACCACCACAACCACTGTGACCACCACGACCACTGTGACCCCACCATGACCACCACTACGATCACTGTAACCACCATAACCACCACAACTACTGTGACCACCACGGCTATTGTGACCAATACGATCACTGTCACCATCATAACCACCACGACCACTGTGACCACCAAGACCACCACAACTACTACGACCACCACGACCACCACAACTACTGTGACCACCATGACCACCACAGCTATTGTGACCAATATGATCACTTTCACCACCATAACCACCACAACTACTGTGACAACCACGACCACTGTGACCAGCACGACCACTTTGACCACCATAACCACCACAACTACTGTGACCACCACAACTACCACAACTACTGTGAGCACTACGACCACCAAGACCACCACAACCACCACAACTACTGTGACCAATACGATCACTGTCACCACCATAACCACCACAACTACTGTGACCACCACAACCACTGTAACCCCACCATGACCACCACTACGATCACTGTAACTACCATAACCACCACAACTACTGTGACCACCACGGCTATTGTGACCAATACGATCACTGTCACCATCATAACCACCACGACCACTGTGACCTCCACAACCACTGTGACCACCATGACCACCACAACTACTGTGGCCACTACGATCACTGTGACAACCATGAACACCACAACTACTGAGACCAAACCTCTTATTAAGGGAGTCAGTTAAGTTTAGTTTTTTTTATAAAGGGATCTTTACAAATAGGGCACAGATTACCATGTTTTTTTCAAGTATCTTAAGTGACATCTGTGCATGAAAATGACCAAGTGATAATAATATTATTGTTTTGCTTTGTTCAGTTTCCTGTTGTTTCTTAAACATGTCATTTATTCTGATTCCAGTGCTAAAGTCTAAAACTCTTCCTGTTGTGTGTATGCTGATCTGGTCAAACCATGCATGGCGAGCAACATTCCAGGTTGTTTTCAGAGACTGTGATGAGGAGTTCACCATTGAATATTTTATTGGTTTTGTGATGAAAACAAGGCAGGGTTGTTATTCATCTCGCATATTTTTCCTGCATGAGATCCTGCATGATGACAACAGAATTACTGTAAATTAAACATCACAGATGTGAGCATGTCAGTGATTAATACAAGATGGTTTCCAAACAGCTCTTCAAAATTGTCTAGAAAAGGGACGATAATTATTTACTTGCCACACCTTCTAAGTCAATGTTTGACCAAGCAAATATAATTTGGTTTTTTTATTCAAGTAAACTGTCTTGCTTTCATTAATACAGCTGTATTCTAGTCTTTCTCTTGCTGAGCATGGGTTTGGATATTAACTTCTGAGAATGCTCCTACTTGTAATAGTCTTAATAATGAATATACGGTACTTACAACAATAACATTAGAGAGATATTTGAGTTAGTGTATATTGTGTTTTGTGGTAACACATACCATAGTACTGTTGTGGTTGTTGTTGTTGTTGAAAATGAAACAGATAGAGTCATTGTGGGCCCAGATAGAGCCATTGTGGGTCTATCATTGGGTAGTGAAACTGGATCAGTTGTGCATACTAAAATGTTAGCGTTTGAAGCAGAATGCTTCTAGTCTTGCTGGATGTATGCAGATTACATTCCTCTCTCAGTATCTTTACACACAGTGCAAAATTTAGGCTGGATTTTTGCTGGTGCAATGCATGCAAAAGTGAAATGAGTATTTTCCAAACACATGCAGGTGAATGTTTTCTATGTTTCATTATCATGATTCTCATGTCTCCCCACCCTCATCCCAGCAAGGCCCTACAAGGTGATCGACGAAGCTGGAGAAAGAAATTACAGTTACCAGCCAGCTGCAGGAAAAATGCTGAGCAAATATTTTCAATGATGGACCATTACCAAACTCCAAGTAAAAGGGAAACATCAAGTAGCATTGGAGTCAAATTTATACTTAGTTTCAAAACTTTGTTGCGATCCTCTCTTAAAATTAAGACTTATTTTCTTTATTTTATTGCCTCGCTCTTGTAAAAGTAACTAGTGTTGTAAAATATGAGAATGAAGGACAGGGAAGTGACTTATCCAAGTTGCCGAATGAGTGGGATACGGGCATGAAAAGTACTTAAGCTTATTTCTCACTTTCAAACAGGCCTTCCGATAGGGTGCTATTAAAAAATGCAAATTATGCGATTTTTTCAGGACACATTGTGCGATTAGAAAGGCCAATTATGCGATAAATAATGTAAATTATGCGATTTTTTTCTCAGCAATTTTAAGCTTGTTTTATACGGTTTCAGGTTGAGAAAATCACTTTTTTGCTGTCCTAAAGACATTTTGAACACAAAGGAACAGTAATTATGTAGCTCGATCGACATTAGGACGTTGGCATAAATAAAAGTTTAAAAGTTGAAAGGACACAGCTAACATGCCAAATGAATGATCAAGGTGCTCGTCAACCACGAACTTCCGAAGATGGTCAATCACAATAGGGCCATACCCCCATTTATACGAGAGAAAATAAGCCGCGGCTTTCTCTGGTCGCGGCTTACAGAAGACTCGAATGTTCACCCGATATAAATGGTACAAAACCAACGTTCACGTCTTTTTCAAGCCCCGCCTCATATTGACCGGGGATTATATATTCGTATAAATAGTACCTTTTGCGTATTTTGTACACCGTGGCCAGAGTAAGCCGCGGCTTATTTTCTCTCGTATAAAAGGTCCTAATATTGCACGGCGAGAAAAACATCAGTCCATCGTCCACGTGGATCATGGAGCGTACCTGTGAGGTACTTTCTTGCTCGATTGTGAGCTGTCAGATCGGAAGGAATGTGGGAACTTCCTTCTTCGTCGAAGAAAAAGCGAGCGTTTTCACAACAAACTTATCCATGAGTAAGTTTTTATCAGTTTTAAACGAAAGAAACTACATTTTGCCGAAAAACGTACAACTTCGCTTATTTTTCACAAATCTCTTCCATAAGAGAACGCAACTGTGTCATTTCAGCTGTGTGTATATAAGGTCGTGTTTGTGTTGCACCAATAGAAGGAGAATCGTAACATGTATCCGACATGAAAAATATAGCCTTTAACTTCGAGTGTTTACGAAATCGAAGGTGACAAAGGTTTTTTAGCCTTTTTCCAAGATAAATCATCTTGAGAATGGCGTATTTATGCAGAAAGTTCTAAGAAACGTCTTGATTTATGTTTCAATTTATGAATTTTGTGCGTCCTTTTGTGAATTATGCGATTTATCGTGAATTGTGCGATCGGATGCGATTTGAGGACGATTGTGCGAAATCGCACCATCGCGTAATATCAGAAGGCCTGTTCAAATGATTCCAATGAAACAAACAGACGATTTCCTCGTTCATCTTCGCAGAAGGAGTTATAATTCTGCCCTTGCAAAGATGTTTACCCCGCGTTTTCCTTCTCAGTGCACAGTTTTCTCCCCAGAAGTTTACCAACGCAGAGACCATCACGACTAATAACATTAAGAACTTAGTCCTTTTGCTCTAGCGCTCGAATGCAAGGTAAAATTCTCCTGGTTTGAACTATAGTTTTTCGGTTTGAAAAGACACACGGAAGATTAGTCTTTCAGGAAGCTCTCTTCAAAATTTAAACCTTATCAAGGTAGTGTTGTCCTTATCATCGCAAAATTGAAAACAAACAGAGAATTTAAATTGCCGCCATTTTGCCGCGCTTTTGTTTCTATGGCACATTTGATTGGTACCAGTCCCTCGCGCGTTGAAACGATTCGCGCGTGGCTCAAGCCTGCGCACTCATTTTGCCGCGGTGTCGCGCCCATTCTATAATTCCCTTGCGCATGGGTGATTTTCGCGCCATATGACGTAACCTCGACCAATCAGAAATGGAATAATCTCTATATACGCCTGGTAATTATACTAATTATCATAGAAAAATTTTTGTATGGTCTTGGCTCTTTTCCTATAATACAGACAAAACACAACCCTCGGATATGCAACTAATACAGTAGACGTCAACGAGGCCGCGAGGCAATTGGCAAGCGAGGAAAAAAAAACACGCACTTTTATAAAGATACTATTACAACAGAATTCACTGAGAATGCGAAGCATTAAGAGCAGTCTCGTTCCCGGAGTTATCGTTTCCTCCCTCCTCTGGTCAAGTCCAAAGAAAGGCCATATTTGACTGGTTGTTGAAAAACCGTTTTTCTTTCCTCCCATTTTCAAATTCTAAACTCAAAATTGCGTTTTCTTGTGGATTTTTATATATACGAGTTTGAAGATGATCCAGAAATAAATCTTTTTACAACTTACCAGTTCCGTAATGTTTTTGTTTTTGTTTTGGATTTCCGAATTGTCACTTGCGTCTTCTTGCTTCTCCACAAGTTAAACGTTTCAAGTGTATGAGATGTGTTTATTCTCATGTGTACTGTCCAGCGAGTGAAAAGTAAGCGCTTTCATGGCAAGGTGAACTCCAGATCTGGCCGCCTCCCCCGACGCACGCGCAGTGATTCAATCGGAACTAGAGTTTTCTAGTTCCGGTTTTGGATTATTCCAGAGCCTCCCGCGCCCTTTCCCCTGGACAAGGGTAATAGAGGCTCTGGGAACGAGATTGTATCAAGAGGTTTTACACTGAACGAAAAGAAATAGCTTAGCTGTACTTTCTTAATGAACTTGTTTTTTATAGAGACAATCGAGTCAGCCATTCACTCACGTTGTGGAGCAAATTCGTAAGCAAAGATAAGGAGTAAAAGAGTCCCTCTTGGTGTATAAACCAGTTTTCTTGAAGGCAGATGTAAAGTAGATGGCGTTACTGCGTTTGATACGAACATCCAAAAACGTTGGCAGTGAAAAAACTGTCTCCACTGACTGCAATATAATAATAATAATAAAAATAAAAATAATAATAATAATAACTAATAATAATAATGATAATAATAATCATGATAATCATGATAATAATGATAATAATCATGATAATAATATTATTATTATTATTATTATTATTATTATTATTATTATTAAGCTATGATTGTAAATTCTACTCTCAGCAAGTTATCAGTGCTTCTCTTTTATCTTTTAGCTTTTTTAATTGATGCAGATCGTTTAACCGTCGACTCTGAGGACGGTATGTCGCTACATACGAAACGTCTAGTTTTGAAAATACAGTATGTTTTATAATGCGAAGTTTGTTCACTGTGTTTATTTCCGACTTGTGCGTTTTATTTCTACTGAAGTTGAAATGGCCGAAAAACAAAAATATTTATGAAGTTACAATTTCTTCGCTCTTTAGCTCTGATTGGCTGAGAAGGCACCGTAGCCCTATGCTCAGTGATTATCCAATCATCAAGCGTAAAGAATAATTTCGCTATTGATTTCGACATTTAATTGAAATCGCGCTTTTAGCTAGGAATACTTGTGAACTATTGTTTACTGAAAGTTCGTAACCCTTTTTTTGTAGCAAATCGTAGATTATTTTCATCGCAGCTTTGCTAAGCAGCAAAGCAAACAGCTCAAAACATTCTTGCTGACCTTTTTCACGATTTTGCGATCTATGACGCAATACAAAGGTCAGAAGTTTAATGCTTTTAAAGTTGTTTGTGTATTAAGATTTACATTGCCCCCCGCTGTCAAAAAGCAATTTGCCATTAGTTGTCAATTTATTCTTGATAATTTAGAAAGAAACATATGGGGTCTGATTTACAAACTTTTTTCACCCTGATCGATTGTTACAGCACAATAGATCTGCTTTTCATTGTTAGTAAAAATACAAACAAGTCTTTTCCTCTGTCCTTAAAGGTTTCTTTATTCATTAATTAAGCAATCAATTGACCTCATTCAAGCAAAGTAAACTGTAACTTAAAGTAAAAAAAAAGTTGTTAGTAAGTATCTCAGTTTCGTTGTAAGCTCCTACGAAAGAAGAAACTCTTATCGAAGGCACATTGCGGAACTTTGGAAAGGCGTGGCAGGGTAAGTTGAAAGTTCTTTCGAACATCACATAGGTTTCAAGTAAACTTGATTTTCTAAATTGTAATTGAAATATTGCTTCATTATTAATTAAGTTATTTTTCATGAGAATGAAAGGTTTTAACCGGATTTTGAGATTAAAATAGGTTCATTCGCAACACCCTCCGTCACGGTGTAATGACCAGTTATTCCTTTCTAAAAAGGCTGTCTTTTTTTTGTTGCTGTATTTTTAGTACACATTGCTTTGTTTTGTTGAGAAGCCATGACTCGTTTTTCGAGACAACAGAGTTATGTGAGTCTAACCGCTTTGGAAATGATCCTTCTCAGTGGGGTGTTGTCTTTCTTAGACAGCGGTCAAGGTAAGAGCTACGAATTTTTACGAATTTTATCTTTTTGTTGTGAATATGTTCAAATGCGCTAACCAGACTGGCCGTGCAATTGTAAGAAGCAAGACCAGTCCCTCACTTTGGGCAGTTCGTTAAAGTGCCACTTGATCAAAGAGTCAAATTGCGCCAGATAACTCCTATAGTGACAAGATTTGAAGCATTATTTTTGCATGGGAACTAGTGCAAATACGTTTAATCTTGGACTTCTCTTTTTCATTTATTCTTCGAAAAGAAATCACCCGCGTAATGAGATGTTGGCGGGGTGCAAAGAATATTTAATTGTTTTCATGAAATATTTAGCGACAGTCATTTCTAGCATATTTTTATGAAAAGGATTCTGACATATTTGAGCAGAAGGTGATAAGTAAAAGTCTTTTAAAGTGCCCCTGTGATCAAAAAAACCACCTCCTTTTTTCCTTCAGATTTTGAAAGTGTGTTTGCTTAACACCTGACTGGCAAAATTTTGAGCTTTGATTTTTATCCAAAGGGCGTTTACTTTGAGTGTATGTTTTGGATTTCTAGGTCCGCCATTACTCACGTTCAAAACTGACCGATTGGACCTCAGACGGTTGGATCCAGGGAAAAGTGACGTCAGAGGCTCACTAGCTTAAAATTTCAGCGTGTGACCGCAGCTTATTATATATGCAAAGCGTGAGTTTAAAAGTCTGAAAGCCCAAAACCCCCGTGCTGCATATTAATTCTGCGGCGTACACACGTATTGCATTCTTAAACTAGTGAGCATTTGACGTCATTTTCTCCTCGATCCAGCTCTCTCAAGAACATAATGTTAGTAATGGCGGACCATTAAATAGGAAAATTACAGTTAAAATAAAGAGGTGTCTTTTTGAAATCAAGGCTTAAAACGTGGGTCACTTAGTGTTTTGTGAACATAGTTTTGAAATCCAAAGATCATTTCTCTCACACCGACCTCCTCCCCGGTGAAACTTTACACTCATTACGTTTGTGGTTGGCGACCAAAACCTACTGCTACAAGCACCGTGCTAACAATGGAACCCTCTTCTTCAGGAAACCCCACCATTGAGCTCAACCCCAACCTCTTCATTGTGACAAGGCTAGGTATGACGTGGAAAGAATTCTGCTCAAAACTGGAGCATAGCTTAAAGCAGAGAGTAGGATGGAGTTTGTACGACAAAAATGGTACTGGGGTGTCGCCAGACAGAATAATTTTCATGAATGTGAAGACGAACTGCGATGACCCAAGCAAGAAAAATGAACAGACAGAAGTGTGGTTTTATGTTTCCAAATCCGGCTCGAAAGAGTTGGACGAATGGCTGACGTTGAAGGCTTATAGGGTGCTTCAAATGCTCCTGGAAAATGGAAATGCGAAACAACTCGGACCTGAGTTCGAAGGAAAGGTATTTCTCGTTTTCTTTGAATTTAGAATTAGGGTTATGAATTGGGTACGTGCTATCGTCAGGAAGAACATTGAGAATTTTCGGAGAACAAGTAGGATTCGTTCGCTTGTATCAGAAAAATTAGTAATTAATTAGTTCGTTTGTTCATTCGCTCATTCACTCACTCACTCACTCACTCACTCACTCACTCACTCACTCACTCACTCGCTCACTGGCTCGCTCATTCATTCATTGCAACCACTCAACACTTCCAAACCCATTGTACATGTATATGTTCAGATTTGACGGGTCGCCCTCGTTATTTAGCACGTCAGAACTCCCGGCATTAAAATGCTGCTAATATTTCCTGGGGAAGTCTCTTGAACACTAATTTAATTAATTTTTCGTTGGCCTTTGATCAAAGAGTTTAGTTCAGGAGTTTCTTGAAAGACTGGAATGAACAGCCCCGGGGAAAACCGCTGCCAAGATGTATAGCATCCACGTTTCGTTAAAGTTTTCGTCTCGTTCAATTTCATGCAAATGAAGATTTACTTCAGTTGTTTTTACCAAAAACGTAGAAACCAAGCTAGTTATTTGAAGCATCACCACGCAAGAATTACTTTGAACAAAAAAAGAGAAGAAGAAAAGGAAATGAAAACCAATTCATTAGACTGCTCGCAGTCCCGTTCTGAGTTTTTCTACTCAGAAGGGACTGCGAGCAATGACCGTTTTGAGCAAAAAAAAAATTTATATCAGCGGCTTTGCACTAGTGTTGTTCGTGGCTTGAAGACGTTTTGCCTGCATCAGTTGACCTGAATCCCCAAATAGTGTCAATAAACTGTCATTCTATCAATGAAATAATTTGGCCACTCTTCGACACGAGCCTTGTTTTGGACTGAACCGGCTTAATCTCATTTCTTTAATTCACATTAACAGGTCATCCATGTCGATTTGGCCGGTGAAAGTTCATCAAAACACAAGTCTTTGTTCGACTCTGGAAAACTGTCGACCCTTGCCA
>NC_090884.1:4635907-4640907 GCF_036669925.1 Montipora capricornis | reverse complement strand
TAGATCACCGTTGCTCTACCGACTGAGCTACAAGGCCAGACGTGGGTTCGATTCCCACCCGGGTCAGAGATTTTTCCCTGTCCTTGGGTGTTGCATAAGAAGTTCCTGGTGCTGTGGACCAGCGAAGGTTCTTCATCCATCACATGTACACAGTAGCGATGGCCTCACTTGAGTTCTTTCCATATATACAAGTGCGTACAGAGCCGAAGAACTCATAGCGTGCTAAAAATAAAAAGATACGCGAAAAGGTGTATGGGAGAGGCAAGCGCCTACTCGTGGGTCCCCGCAAAAACTAAAATTACGTTGACAATATTGCATTCACTGTTAAACAGAAAAATCACTAATATCGGAAGCCCATGACCAAGAAGTGCCGATATCTTTTATTTGGCTTGGCCAATCATTTTACTCTATTATCTAAATTTAGAATACGGGTCCCGCCAAATTATGGCCAATCACATTGGGCCTAATGACCCGCAACGCCTCTGATTGGCCTGCGACCAAATAGCCGCACGAGGGATTGCTCGTGCCTAATGCAAAATCGTGCACGTGGACCGTGCAAGTACTGATACAATACCGCCACGTTTTTTTTTCCCCGCAAAAATCTAGCAATGGTGGTGCAACTAAAGAAAAACTATCCAAACACAACGGCATTTGCATGAACTGTGACAAATTGTTCAAAACTCTTTAATTTTAGGACAATCTGGGTGACAATGTGCAGGAAAACGAGAGAGTAATATCTTATGAAAACCATGCGGGCCATGTTCCAGAGAAGGATGACGGCGAGCAAAATTCAAATAATGAGCAAGCGTGTGTTGTCGCTCCTACGATTGTGACAAGCCCTGCACCTGCAGAGTATGAAAACATGGACGCCATAATGAACGTGAATACAGTTGGACGGTTTCCCGATACTGCTTCGTCTGGTTCCGGAGGCTCTCGGAGAGGCTCAGTAAGTATCGGAAGGAAATCGATTGAACAATCTCCTTGTTTCTCTTCTTCATTTCTCCTTTCCTATTTCTTGCACTGGTCTTCTTTACCTTAAAGAAGATAATTGACACATAGAAGCGATAAACTCTTTTTTTCGCGTTGAAAGAAGTAATGGATCATGTTTTATCGGCCATTTAGGGCTGTTATACAACAAAAACAAGGGATCTAGTCTTTTTTCTAATCTCTAAATCTCCATAGTAATTTTTTTTTACAAGTATAGACCGAATGCATAAATGGCGGGCAAAGAAGTATTCTTTTGTGTATGTGCTAAATTGAATTAGACTCACTTGGCTCGTTTAACTAACGATGTTTGCATCGTCAAAATACAAAAGAAATATTACTCAATAGCGAGGCTAGTGAGTCTAATTAGCGCAAAAACAAAAGAATACATTTGTTGCCGCCTTTTATCCATTCGGTCTATATGCCTTTGCTTTTCCTAAAATCCCCTAAGATTTAGGCCATCTGAAAAGGGATCATTTACTAAGGTTTTTAAATTGATTTTCATTGTCTTTCCTCGTATTATTGTCTTTTCCTCGATATACCACATCGCTGCCTAGGAAAATCTTGCTGTTTAACTGAAAATTTCACTTTGAAATATACATAGTCGTGATATGCTGGCATAAGACTTGTCCTTGTTGTCAATTCTCACACGCATGCGCACTGCGAGCTAATATTTTCACTTCTTTCACAAGGGACAGGGAAGAGGCTCCAAGCCACCCAGTCCTGCTGCCTTACAACGAATTAACGCTGATCCAGGAAGAAGACGCTCATCTGCGCATTCCGTCATTGATGATGAGGACGTACCGCTGACACACAAGACAGGAACCGTGGGTATAGTGGCCTTGGCGCTAAGAAATAAGAACGAAAGGAAGAAAGAGGCTGAGTTCAAGGTAAGGAAAGTGCCAATACACCATTGTTGATTTCATGCAATTTACAATCGTCATAATGCCACCCAGGCTTGTAGCTGTGCTAAAGAAAATTGTTTGAAATACGTCGTAAGGACGGAAGGGGGGAGGGGGGGGGGGGGGGTCATTGGAAGAGAATTTCAGAAATACTTAGTTCTTGTATTCTGTGTACGAACTTGAGTACAACAAAAAAAGCAAGGTGACACGCCCTAACACCAACCCGATGTGGCCAACACATCACGCATGCGCAAAACCATTTCACCCGGTCAATTAGCAGCCATGGACAGCTGTTTCGGCCTGGCGTAGTTAACATACCAGGCGGGTATTTTAGACACCCCTTTAAGTGGCAGCTCCACACCTATGGTTGTGCGCATGCGTGATGTGTTGGCAACATCGGGTTGGTGTCATGATTTGTCACCTTGCTTTTGTTCTTTTGTTTTTCACTTAAGAACTTGAGCAAAGACGTGCCTGAGGAAGAGGTTAAATATCCCGAAAACACGCAGAACAAAAACCGATCACCTGATGTGTTACCAGGTAAATTTCTTTTTGCGATTGGTACAACTTTACAGAATAAATGGAGACGAACAAAGAAATTTAAAGCAAATAAAACTATTCCACACTCTAAGAAATTGGTGCCAAAGCAAATATCTCTCCAAAGCAATTATCTCCCCAAATTGTGCCCGTGGCTATAGAATCCCCAAAAATCCCTCTTGACCTCTCCAGACCTCTGCCGGAGATCTTGTTGAACAACATACGCCCCAACAGATGACCGTTTTTCGAACACGAAATAACCGACTTTAAACTTCAACTTAAGCTTAATCGAGAATTTTACTTGGCTTGGCCTCTTTTTCCTGTCCACTGTCTTCACCACAGACTTCCCGCTTTAAATTTCGCAACCCATTTTCTGCCCATTTTCCCACTACATTGCTTTGTGTAAGCTATACTTTCCTTAAGCTGGAGATACAGCTCCAAAACAGCTTATTTTCGACAACTACCCGTATGCCAAGTAGAAAAGGAAACTCTTCATATTTTTAAGGTTAAGTCGTTGGGCATAAATCCCATAAACTTTTGTGCGATCTATACACAAGTACAACCTTCGTTTTTTTCTCGAGCTAAACAGTTAATTAAACAGTTATTATTGTTATTATTATTATTATTATTGTTTGTTTTTGTATTTTTATTTTTTCTGTTGTTTTCTTTCAGCTCCCAAAACCAGAGTGAAGCTATCTTCAGGTCCAGACTATATCAACGCAAACTGGATCAGGGTATATTTATTAATTAATAATTAATTAATTAATTTATTTATTTGTTTGTTAATAAATGATCTCTGTGAATGGGTGACGACAAAAAATCTTATACCATGTTCACACGATTAAATCGTTCTCACTTGTTCACTGTAAGTCAACATTTATCAATTCATGTGTATTTCGTGCTGCACGTAGCCTCGTTTGCACAGAAGAGTGCTCCGATGCACAGGCTATTATGCCAAATCTAAAGTTCCTTCGTGGCGTCAATAAAGAATTTGCTACTTTGTGGGATTCCAAACCCACAAACGAAAACATTTAGAAAGTTGGAGATTTCTCCAAATAGTTTTTTTTCCTTATTTAATCGTTTTTGCGTATAAAAAGTGTTTCTCTTCGCCCAATTTTCTATGTATGACAGAAGAAAAGCTTTTTTAGGCTCCTACACGCGCGTTAAACTATATTCATTATGTTTGCTTTTTGGTGTGAACGTGTGAACGGGGTATGTTTTTTTTCTTTTTCCTGAATGCCATAGCAAAAATGTGCAAGCGCCTCAGAGTTGACAATTTGTTTTACACAGGATCACAAAGGTCAGCGGCGTTACATCGCAACACAACATCCCTTGCAGGAAACTGCAGAAGATTTCTGGCGAATGGTCTGGGAGCAGGGTTCTCGTCTGATTGTCATGGTAAACGACGAAGAAAGAGAAACACCGGTAAGATTTTCACTTGGAGCATCGATCGATTTAACTTTTTAAATTTACTTCATTAGTTCGGGTTTCGGTTGTATGGAGGCTCTTTTCTATGTATTAATTATAAAATGAGGTAAGCCTCTCGTTCATCGTGTCAAGGACATCGTTATAAGAGAACGCATTTCCATGCCCCATCGTAGTTTTTTAAAATTTATTTTTAGTTTCGCAAAGCTATTTTAAGTTCTCGTTCCCAATGCCACGCATATTTAAAACTTCATTACGTCATTACAACTGGCCAATCAGGTGCCTCAAAAACTGTCACAGGAAGAGGCCCTTGTACGGGGGATCCGTTATCTTACCTTATCCTTTCTTGCTATACAGCAGAGTTCCACTGTATTGTTTTTTTTTCCTGGCCATTTTATTCTTATTTTAAAGCATGCATGGAATAACTGATTTAAAGGACGGTGCCTACTAATTCAAAAGTATTTTGCGCGGTTTACTGAATATACGTGAAAAGCAGATCTTAACAAGTGTTATTGAAATCCAAAAGAAAATCGAGGGTAACCACGCATTTTTCGAAGATAATTAATCAACAATATATTTAAAAAGCTTTAAAATACAAAGCAATGTATGGCGTTCTTTTACAAATTGAAGCTTAATTATCTCTGAAAATGCGTAGCTACCCCCAATTTTCTTTTTGCATACCAAGATCACTTGCTAAGTTATGATTTCTCAGCATACTTTTGAACCGCGCAAAAATATCCCTGTGTTAATAAGGATGACCCATAGGAAATTCGAGTATCTCGAAATGCGCAGAACGTATGCGCAATAACAATAACGTGGGGTCTGTCTGAGTGACTTCAAGTCTCTTTTGCAGAATGCCTTTATGGATTATTTGCCGAGAGAGGACGGAAACGCAAAGGCGTTCGGAGGCATTCACGTCACAGTGAAACAAACAACACAGAAATCAGACTACACTTTGACTACTCTGCGCATAGCAAATAACAAGGTACGAGTCGACTTCATAGAGAAGATATCTGTGTACAAACGGTTGTTGTTGTTGTTGTTTTTTTGTAACGTGCTAACTACAGGAGCTAAAGAACCCTTTGTTTTCAAGTTAATACTCCCCTTAGAGCCTCTTTACACCAGCCCGGGTTGCTTTTTACCCCGGGTTGAATC
>NC_090884.1:4630907-4633407 GCF_036669925.1 Montipora capricornis | reverse complement strand
TGTGAGCAGCTGCATTGTCTCTTATCCCAAGAAGATTCATCTTTAAGTTCGGTAGAGGGGTGCTTCTACCTCATCAACAAGCAATCATTCGTACTTTTGCCGATGGTAACTTCCAGGTCCCCTATTGACTTTCTTTAGCTCAAAATCTATGGACCTCTTTCCCAAGGGATTCATTTGTGATCCGCCATTATTCACGTTCCAAACTGACCGATCGTACCTGAGAGGGTGGGATGCAAGGAAGAGTGAAGTCATTGACTCACTAGCTTAAAATTTCAGCTTGTAAACGCAGCTTATTATATAGGCAAAACACGAGTTTAAAGTCTGAAAGCCCGAATCGAAACTCCCGTGTTTCATATTAATTCAGCCGCGTACACACGCATAGCATTCTTAAACTATGGAGTCTTTAACGTTATTTTCTCCTCGATCCAGCTCTCTCAATATTTAAAGTTAGTAATGGCGGACCATTAAATAGGAAAATTCCAGTTAAAATAAAAAGGTATCTTTTTTAAATCAAGGACTGAAACTTGGACACTTGCTGTTTAGTTCACATAGTTTTGAAACCCAAAGAAAAATTAAAAGAAATGATTTTTTTGGTCATAGTAGCACTTTAAGTTGAAAAAGAAACACCAATAAGGTTGTCACTTCTTTGTTTTGATACATCATCACGGCTACGTGACCGTCGTCATATTACTCTTCTCGTGGCGATTCCTTGTATCTCCTTTCTTTATTCTCGAGTAACTTGTGCTAATTCTCAATTCCTCCTTATTTCTGGCTTTTTCAGCGATGGTTTGGGTTTCACTGGAGTGTACATTGCCCTGGATATCGGTATAGGGAGCCACGAGGAAAGCAAGACATCAGTTGTTGATGTGTTCGAGTTGTCCAAAAATCTCCGGAACGACCGACATGGAATTGTGTGCTCTCTTGACCACTACAACTTTATTTACCAGGTGTGGTACTAACTTGAAAACAAAAGAAGAAAAAGATCGAAAGCACAGTGTCTCACCTAGTTGTTCTCTTTTGTTTTGTGCAGGCACTGTATGAGTACACTGTTAACTATGACGAATCAGCCGAGGTAATTACAGGAACCAATAGACCTTATTTATACTTGTACATTTTGTTTTCCCAATGTTAATCTTAGTTTTATACATTTATACTCATGGAGGTACATTTTGAAGATTGGACATTTGCACGCTCTCCGCGACGGATTGTTCTCGAGGAACAAGACAAGGATCACATGATCTATATTCACTGTTTTCACCAATCCATAACGCAATACGTTATGGGGAGGGGGGAGGGAGGGGGGGGGGGTTCTTTACATAAAAACAATTTACTCTTGGGACTGTACCATGCTTCAGTGAAGTGGATATCCATTATTTTAATGCAAATACGCCCCCAAATGAACTGTATTATGGGACTGGTGAAAAAAGAGAATTGGGAAAACAAAATGTACCAACAAATAGTTCATCTTGTTATTTATTGCTCCTTTTTTCACTGCGCTAACAAAGGGTTTATTAAGAGACGAAGAAAGAGATGTATCAGTAAATTACCTTCTCGCCTTTATCCTTCACGGCAGTTATTTTAAAAGAGGCACCTGATTTGTCGGTTGTAACGACGTAATGAGATTTTAAATCTGCTCTGCTTGAGCAGCTTGTGAAAAAAATGGCCTCCGTAGAATGAATCACGGTCGTCGACTAATGTAAAAACTTTTATTTTGAAAAGAGTGGAAAAGGTTTTAATTGACGAAAAGGAAAATGGTTGTGGCTATAAAAGACAGAAAGCGATGAAAGCCTCGATCTCCCAGCCCTGATCATTGCGATATTGGCAACGAGAGCTTAAAATAGCTTTGCGAAACAAAAAAAACAAAAAATAAAAATCATGATTGGGTATCTGCTCCCTTACCTCATCGGAGGTCATAGGCTCGACTTTTGTTAGAAAATCTGTGTTTTTTCCAAATTTACTATATTCATCATCGATTAACACCTCTCTTAATTTATTTACCAGACTAAACTGAAATCCACCATCGGGAATTATAAGGGTACGATTGACTTCACCAATATCCTTGCGTTTTAAATCCTTTTAATTTATTGATTTCAGGCCCAGAAGCGGTAAAGAAGATCCACCGCGGCAAGATCATCAGTGGAGGCTTGCATGTTAAACATTATCTTTGTACTTACATACCAATTCAGCTATCTACAAGTGTTTTTTATAGCTGTTGTCTTTACTGAAGAAGTCAGTATTGATCAGTGTAAGGTTATGCTGTAAAGTCGGAGAACTGCTTTGTAAAAAGCCCTATATTCTCTTTCCCTTTCAATTACTAATTCATCTGTCGGTTCGCATTCTATCATTTAATAATTCTGATTGATAAGTCAGCTCAATAATAGCACATCGCTGGCATGCGTGTATTGAAAAGGAAATATTGTCGAGAATTTGCAATCGCTCGGCAGCTTACGGTTAATTGTTACAGTAGCTATAAAGTCGCATTGAAATATGAGGTCATGCA
>NC_090884.1:4625907-4628407 GCF_036669925.1 Montipora capricornis | reverse complement strand
TCAATACTAGAAGAATGCATGTGTTTCTCGTGTTTAACTATGTGATTTGAAGCTTGAAATGTAATGATTTCCTTGTCATAAGTATCGATTACCTTCACATAGGGCGCTGATTTTGAGTGATCTTTTTTTTTTTTTTACCCTCACGGCGAAATCTTATATGCTTAGATTCTAGGCAAGTATGCCTAGGGGAGCTCTCGATTAGATCTGTTAACAAAACTGAGTTTATTGATAGTGACATGAGGTGTCTCAAACAAAACACAGCCATAATTTTAAGACGCAGACATCACTGAAAATGTTCAGTCGGAACGATCAGCGGCTGTCTTCAAGTATTTGAATTATAAGTCAAATTCACTTGCATGGTTTTTCTTCCTAATGATTGTCTTTCATGAAAATTTCATTTCTCTTTATTCATAACAATTATCGACGCTATTAACATGAAAGGCGATTAGCGATTGCCTGAGTTGCCTAAAATGGTCACGTCAGCGGTGCTTTTTCGAAGAAGATAACCCTTGTGTGTTGTTTAGCTTTTGTCCGTACACACATACATATACATTTTCTATTTGTTAAGGCAGGTCAGTTTGCGGCAACCTGAAGGCTGGTGGGGACCTGCGTTTCTCACATGATATAAAAATTGGGTCATCTCCTAGACCAATTCGGCTAACTCAGTGTTGTTCCCAATTCAAGTCTCTCGGGGTTAAGATGATTTGTGTACTGCATTTGCATGATATTGTGGCATTAATGTTCCCAACCCATGACAGCAAGTGAAACAGACAACAATTTGTGGGGTAATGGTAGGAGATGAAGCACTCCATTAGCAGGTCGCGAAAAGGGAGGATAACTAAGTTGCCCGGCAAAGAGAGGTCGCGATCCTCCCGAAGGGGTTACAATCCCCAAGGCCATGACAACAAGTTGGCAATGCGAGGTTAGTGCAGATGCTTGAACTGAAGTGTTTCGGTTTGAAGCCAAACAGAAATGACGCAGTACCGACGTTCAAGGACTTTGATATGCTACGTGGCGCCTAGATTGTGATTGGATGATAATGTGCATGGTGTGATGTTCGCGTGAGTCAAGCTCGCTCTATAGCCTTACAGAGGTCATGGTTGTCACATTAACTTGTGCCTTGCGGCAAGTGCCAACGAGGCAAAATTGTTTTATGTCTCTGGAAGGTATGAAAGTTTGACACAGAGGTAAAATTATTTTACTATAAATGAAAGTAGGAAAGAAAGAGTGTGAAGTAACTCTGATAAGAGTCTTGGTCTTGAAGGCATAATTTGAGGAATTCCATAATTTCAAAGTGTGTAAATGTTGAGGGAGTATTACGTAAGCTCGAAGCAATATCTTGTGATGTTGAAGTGTTACCTTAGGTTTACTGGTTGTTTGAGTATTGTTTGAATAAATGTGCACATGAACTTTCGTTTCATTTTTTTGATTCAATCAAACAAAGATACAACAAACGTATGAAGGTTTTTGACTGAACCCTTGGATATTACATCGATTACAGTTTATTTACACACTTTGAGAGTGTTCTGTCTGAGTCCAAATTTTAACGTAAAAACGTTATACTCTTTGTCCAGAGAAAGGTGGATTGCTTTTGTAGTGGTATACGCTGTCTCTGGTTGAGAATTTACTCTAAAACAAGAAAATGAAGGCTTGATTATCGAGCAACTGCTGCCATAAAGAGTAAGTGACAGAAAAGCACTCTGCGGTGAACATAAACCATGACAACTTAAATGGTATGCTGAAAGTTAACTATCAGTATAAACACAAGCTCAACTATTACACTGATGGCGTAAAAACTTTCGGCAGTCCCGTGTAGGGAATGTGTTTCATCGCGCAACTCGAACTTCCACGCACGTGGGGATGAAGGAAAATTTTAATAACAATAATAATGATAACAGCACTCTATTTCACATTGAATGAACCCTGAAAAGCAATGTTTGCTAAGCCAAAGAACCCAACATTTAGTTGTCGGCTTGTAACGGCGATTAACCAGATAATAAATGTATTGAACGCAATAATCAAGCAATATTGTCTACCCCCGCTTTGTCCAAGTTGTGAGTGGTTTTAATTACGCAACGCTGGAGTTCAAGGACAATTCTTTGTGCTATAAGAAGATGTGTTATAGTAATTTGTTCAATTCTTTGATCTGAAGTCTTTAAAAACGTGTCAATCGACGAAAGAAAGCACTGGTTTAAAATTGACAAGCGAACACGCTAGTTCGAAATTGACAATTGAACACGCTGGTTCGAAATCAACAAGCGAACACGCTCGTTCTGTCCGAAATTTGTAGGTATAACCCTATTCCTTGATCAGCCGCTGCTTACAATTCAATTTACAAACACGTAAGGCAACTACAAGCGCCTCCAATCTCACTAGCTGAATCGTCCGCTGAAACAACACACAAACCACACGGTGGAAGCGACACATGCAAAAACGTGACGTCACTACCCAAATATGGAGTATTACTTACACCCAAATATGGTCAAAAAAGGGTCCCTTA
>NC_090884.1:4605907-4620907 GCF_036669925.1 Montipora capricornis | reverse complement strand
ACAACAATACCAAGTTTGTAGCACTGCTTTACTTTTCAGCTTTCTTTGTAATACTGACTTATTGAAAGGCATCTGGTAAAAAATACAAATGGGCTGTCCTTGTACGTATCGTTTACTAAGGATATGAGAGGTATCAGTGCTAAATAAAGACAGAATTGCGCCTTGATGTTGTTATGGAAACCGAACCAAGTGTTGTGTGCCAGCGGCGTTCTATTTAACTTGTTTCCATCCTTCGGCGCGGACAGTGCCGTCAAACTTATCTGGCATGTCCATTATTAGCCGTAGCGAAACGACCACTCTTTATAACAAATTACCTTTGTTAGCCTTTTTTCGAAAATGGTCCTACAAAAAGAAGGTTTTCTCTTTGTATAAATTAAAGACTGCAACCAAGTCATGTACATGCAGCAGGGCGGGGCATATCTCAAAATTCTTTTCTTTTTAATTTTCAGGTTCTTAAGATGAAGGTTTTGGCATTGTTCACAGCAATACTCACCATCTGGAGTAAGCATACCAAATAAAAAGAAGCTCTATTAATTAAGATAATATACCATATTTTTCAGTTGGAAAAAAGCGTTGTCTAAAGTTATGTCCGACATAATTGTAGGTAGCTCGTTAGCACAGCAACAACCGAGTGTCTTCGTTCAAGTATCTTGGGACATGTCATGGCATAGGCTATGCTATTTTCTCGACTTCTTCGCAAAAGAACTATCTGAAGAACTTTTTGAGATCAAGGGGAAATTTCCTGAGCAAATCAAGCCCACACGAATTCGCTTCATAAACTCTGACAGGCGTTGCAATGGCAAAGAAGATAGAGAAGACGCTGTTTTGAACATGTTTGTGTCAAAGATGGAATCCGCTGATGTTGACAGAAATTTGACGATCTTTGCGTATGGAATATTGTATGATTACTGGAAAAATAAGAAGATGGTTCTATTGGACGAAATCTTTATAGGAAAGGTGAGGCCACAATTATGTCAGCTCTAATTCGTTCTAACTTCTACTACAAGTGAATCAAAAGTTCAACCGGAAAATGTCACTTGACGTTTTGACTTTGCTCGAAAATTATTGCATAAGCAACGACAAACTCGACGAGAACAATTAACAGGGAGCTTACGCAAGGAAGATGACAGCTATATACGAGAACGTTATCCAAAAATATTATTTCCCGTTTTTGTTGTAATTTCGCGATTACTCCAATTCATTCCGCATGGAAAGTGTGTATCAACAGTTCAAAAATAAAATTGATATGGACAGTGGGCTGTTTGGAGTGGAAATTAAAAATTTGTCATTCTCCACGTAACCTCAAGTTTGGTAGTCTCACGTCGGTTGTCAGGACGAGTCATGTTTTCCATTTTAGACCACGTGATGTTACTCTAGGGAACAGATCGTCATTAATAGGGAGCTTAAGCACGCGCGATTTTGACACGCGGACGGCAACCGGAAGAGAACATTTCGCGCGCTAGGACAGTGGTGTCTAACAGATTTTTGTACTAATCATCTCTAATGGAGAAAAGATACTTGGCAATGTAAATGTGGTTGTGTGAAGACAAGTTAAAAAAGAAAACAGCTCACTTCCGGTTGCCGTCCGCATCTCAAACACGCGCATGCTTAAGCTCCCTATTTACGCATGTGTCACCCGCTCATTCGAGTGCACGCGCGAGTGGAGCTAAAGGCCAACACAAACAGATTTAAGTGACCATTAAACCGTATGTGAGAATTTTCGTAGTTTTCGTGAATAGGAGATGTCTGTTTATATTGATATATATAGGAATTAGAAGAAAGGTGAGCGAAATTAGTGGTATTTTCTTATTTCTGGTGACCCATTTGAATCACGAGCTGACGCGAGCAGCTTACGAATTGCGTGTATGGCTTACGCGCGCGTGCTCAGCTGAAAACCCTTCTTTTAATTCCATACACCTCATTCCAAAATGGCAGCAAACCATAGTATTCTTTTGTTTGATTGCAAATCGGCCCTTTTGTCCTCGTGCAAGGTTAAATGTTCTTTTTGAATTTTATGTTTGAAAGCAAGGCCAAACGGGCTAATTTGCAAAGGAACAAAAGAATACTAAAATGGCGGCCATTTTGGAGTAAGGTGTTTTTGCTTCTCTTTTTTTATTGGGCGATCCAACTTCTCAATAGGTGAACAAAGTGAAACTCTTGGGAAAAGACAAACCTGACATTCCTGAGTACATGGCTGAGTCAACTAGAATTGCTATTGCAGTCGCTGTCGGACTCGCTATCGTCTTTCTCGTTGTCTCTATCTGCACATGTGTGGTAAGAATATGTTGATTCATAAAAGTTTGTAATGAGATGATCTTAATTCCCCTCCCCTTTGGTCTTGGTGGAAATCTCAGTTTTTGGAGTTTGCCTTATCGCTTTTATTAGGAATGTACGGTACCCAAACAAAGTGGGCTTAATCAGTAGACACGAATTTTCGTTCAGTGATTTTACGACTTGCCTAAATAAAGGAAAACCTGCCGAGATTCGATTGTTCACTATAGTGATCAAAAAAACATATCTTTTTTTCTTCGGATTTCAAAACCAAACACTGGGTGACCCAAGTTTTCTTAATTTCAAAAAGACACCTGTTTATTTAAACTGGAATTTCCCTATTTAATGGTCCGACATTACTAACTATTAATTCTTGAGAGGGCTGGATCGAGGAAAAAATGACGTCAAACGTAACACTCACTACTTTAAGACCCCGTTTACACGGGTCTGGACAAATTTTTGCACGCACAAAAACTTGCACGGTTCCAGCTTGCGTTCACACGGGACCGGTGGAACCGGACGAATTTTTGAACGGTTAAGTGTGCAAGTTTGGGACCTGAAAAAAGCAGGTCACCTTTTTGACCTGCACGGTTTCACTATGCGAACGGACTCGTGAAAACACCCGAACCGTGCAAGGTTTTGCGCGGTTAGCATGGAATCTACTTACGTTTTTTTCTTGCAAAGAAAAAATGTTGCAAGGTCGCAAATTGTTACTTTTGTAACGTTACATCTCGCTCTGTTTAAAATCAAATTTGACACAAAAAAAATTAACAAAAGCACGATACAGATATGAAGAGACGAGCGGCAGTTGCATGCATCGGTCTTTTAGCCAGATTAGCTGGGCTACTGCAGTACACGTTGCTACAAATGGCCGGCCATTGTCTCCGATTTTCATCGATCGAGGCAACGTACGCATTTTACTGAATTTCTTGGTAAGCATGAATAGCTCACTGAAACAAATGGTCGTGGAAAAAGTCTCAGACCAGAAAGCCATGTTTGATTTGCCACGTACTGCACCTCACTACAACGTGATTGGCTAAAAGCAAAGCTTAATTAACCAATCACAGCAGAGATTTTTAAAAAGCCATTCAAATGCCACGACTGGTCTCAAAATTTGCACGGACCCATGTAAACACCATTGCGATCTGTAACAGAATTTGCACGGTTCCATGTAAACAGGCGGTCCAGGTACAATATTCGTCCGTGCCAAATTTGTCCTGACCCGTGTAAACGTAGCCTAAGAATGTAATGTGTTTGTACGTGACTGAGTTATTATGCAGCGCGGGAGTTTCGGGCTTTCAGATTTTTAAACTCTTGTTTTGCATACATAATAAACTGCGTTTACACGCTGAACCTTTAAGCCATTAACTGAATGACGTCACTTTTCCCTGGATTCAACCCTCTGAGGTCCAGTCGGTCAGTTTTGAACGTGAGTAATGGCGGACCCTGAGATCCAATACTCACACTCAAAGTAAACAGCCTTTGGATAAAAATCAAAGCTCAAGATTTTTCCAGGCAGGTGTTAAGCAAATACACTTGCAAAATCTGAAGAAAAAAAGGAAGTGATTTTTTTGATTATAGTACCCCTTAAGTTCTGTTGGAATGCAGTGGGCAAGTATCTCCGGCAGGAGTCCATTACCCTTAGCTTCCATCTGTATATTGTACGCTTGAGTCAACCCTTTCCCATATATTTCTGTTTTTAGAACTACTATATTGAGACGTATGTGACTGAGAGCATACGTGAAGTGGTTCACATATATGGAAAGCCATAACTTTCTTAAGGACGTTCGCGCGAAAATCTTCCCACATTGAAATTTGTTTCATTTCTCGCCTGAAGTTAGGTCATAAATTACTTATTCCAAAAATGAAAAATAATTGAGGTTCACCAACCTTGTTTCGGAGATAAAGGCAGGGGAAAAATGTCCTAATTTCGATAGATAGGTCATAATAACGAGATGTAGCGCAACCTGTTGTAACCACTTCCGGAACTCTGGACACAAGGAAAGCAAATTTAAAAAAAAAGATAACTTCTGACATTGTGATTTGTTTCATTTCATCATATTTTGTAGATTTTAAGAAGAGCAAATGATTCATGTCTTAAAAAATAGGGGTCACCTATGATCTAAACGAGTATAATTGGAAAATTTAGTTTGTCACGATTTTGCCTGACCTGTCGGGGAAGGACTGGAACTCAAGACAGAATCGATCGATGAAAGGCTTTCTGTAAAAAGAAAACGTTCTTAATTAAGCATAGCAACGAAGTTTCAGGAAGGCGTTTTCTTTATTTGGTTAGTGATTTGTATCATATCTCCATTGCCGTCTTTCTCATCTTCTGGATTGTGGTTTTTGTGAAATATAATCTCTGGCTGTTTTCTCATAGGTCCGCACTATAGAAGTGGATTAGGAAGAGAAGATAACTCTTCTCTATTTTCATGAAAGTAAACGAAAAGAAATTCAAAAACATGCATTCATTTTGAACTAAGAAGTTCGTAACGTAATAAAATCATTTTAAAAAACCAACCCCATTAAATTTACGCAACGTCGCTGACTAAAACTAACCTTCCTCAAGTTTTCAAAACTTTCAACCACTACTCGATTAGCGACCTTTTCCAGCCTCCCGGTCCTTTCTCTTTAACGTTTCATGATGAATTGGAAATAAATGTGCCATTCTTTAGCCGACCTGGAAATTTTTCCCCGGCGTTTTTGTCGACATCAGATCTTAACTAATGCTTTAAATAATGCATGACATATTACAGTCGCGTTACCTGTGCAGTAAAAGTTGCGTACACACAATTAGCGCGAACGTCCTTAAGTATTCTATATTCTTTTGGTATTGTTTTTTGTCTTGTGGTGTGGTTTTGGCATTATGTGGTGAGGTTTTGGCATTATGTAACGAGGTTTGATGGTTACGTGTTGTGTTTCCATCATGACGTGTTGAGGTCTTCCTTTGACGTGCAAATACAATACAGAAAGAATCTTAACCCCGGGAGATTGAATTGGGTACAACATTTGGTCTATCAGACGCTGATGGGGATTCTTACTCTTGGCTAATGGACTTATTGTCCCTTTAAAACTAAATCGTTAAGACGCGTTTCCGTCGGAAAAATACAATTTCAGAATTTGAAAAAGAAACAAAAGAAACGTCACCAAGGCCCTAGATCATCCGAGCCATTGCCCAGTGAACCACCAGCATATGATTATCCTGAAGGATATGACTACAATGGACGAGGAGAGTTTTACGAAAGGAATGGATTCCAGAGACCAGACGCCAGATATAATGGTCACACTTCTCACCACGTGGTGGACAACGAAGGAGCTTTGGTAAAGGGTGAGTGACATATTTTTTTTGTTTTCTGCTTAGGGAGCAATCTCCCACATCTTATCTCTTGCCTTGACTTTACTCCCAAATTGCGAATTAGATAAAAAATGAAGAAGAATTAACTTTCACTGTTGCGAGATCCGCTGCTCATCTCTCTGTCGGCATACACTTGTAGCTCTGTTCGTTATAATCAATTTAATGTCTAAGCATCAACCAAACGAAGATACTAAATTGAACATAAATAAAATAGCCTTAGTCACGTTAAGCCTGTATTTGCATATCTCCTCCTTGAAAGTGTTAAATCAATGCTGTACACCTTTTGTTAGCTTGCCTTGAGCTTTCCGGTTCCTTTACGCGAGTTTTATTGTAGGAGCATCCCGGTCCATCGTGAAGGATTTTTTGCTCACATTTACCAATTATTTGCCGATAGTGAGGTGAATATCGGTGGATAAAAACCGAGACGAATAGGAGAATATTTGAAAAATATGCTATTTCGTTACAACAATTGATTTCTTCGTCTGTCGCTTCGATAAAACGGCTTGCGGTTATTTGAAAAACCGCTTAGGTGATTATTGCATAATAATCATCTCAAAGTGCAACCAATCAGCGAAGAGAATTTTCAATAATCACCTATGTGATTAGACTAGTACCGATTTCTGAGTGTTATAGTGATATACAGTACAAATACATATACAGTACAATATACAGTACAAATACATATACATATACATTACCAAACTTTCGAACTAATAGCAGACAAGAAATAACTTTTAAAAAGAAACACAATTTTAAAATTACAAAACATGTTTCGGATGATCGACATCCATCGTCAGTTGTGAATACAAGTGAACCGCTAGTCGGTGTTATATAAAGATAGCTAATAAATGCATGAGTACTGATTAAATAACAACGTGAATGTGAAGTAATAGAAAATACAATGATGAGAAGACAATGGGTATGGACGAGGAAAATTACAGTGAAAGTGTTAAATTGACATGATTAACTTGCTTGTTTAATGAGGGTTTTTCCCAACCTATGTGTAAGGCCTCCTTGATTTTTAGTTGAAAAGGCGTGGAGGCGGTGTCAAGGATTGAAAAACACTCCTCCGAGCATAAAGATCTGCACGCTTCTGACCCATTAATGTGCTGAAAGATATGCGCATTAATGGGTCAGAAGCATGCAGATCTTTATGCTCGGAGGAGTGTTTTTCAATCCTTGACACCGCCTCCACGCCTTTTCAACTAAAAATCAAGGAGGCCTTACACATAGGTTGGGAAAAACCCTCATTAAATAAGCAGGTTAATCATGTCAATTTAACACTTTCACTGTAATTTTCCTCGTCCATACCCATTGTCTTCTCATCATTGTATTTTCTATTACCTCACATTCACGTTGTTATTTAATCAGCACTTATGCATGTTATTAGCTATCTTTATATAACACCGACTAGCGGTTCACTTGTATTCACAACTGACGATGGATGTCGATCATCCGAAACATGTTTTGTAAATTTAAAATTGTGTGATTTTTTTTGAAACATATACATTACTATTAGTAATTTCGGATTATTGAAGTGCGTTCGCTGGACAGCCACTTTGGAAGCAAACGAGAAGGGTAGCGAAAGAAACAATCTTCTATAAGACCGAAGTTTGAGGATACGAGCATGTACTTGTTAGATCGATGCTGAGTACTATGACGCATATGACAGGATTGTACTACCTTGCCCTTGGCTAGACTCTGAATCATGACAAAGTGCGATCTGTGGTTAAAATAACTACGCATCGCGCATCGTTTCTGAGAAAACGATACAATGTAAATAGCCCCCTGAGGACATGCAACCTCCTCCTAAAGGTCTCCAAGGAAGGGAAGAAGAGAGACCCTGGGGACGAGGTTGGAGGACATGTGGTTACTAGTAAAATACTAAACCCGGAAAGACTGATGAAAATGAAAGGAATCGAGTAACACTGACATCGAGGTTGACATGTCGATCATTTCCGACTTTTTCACAGTCAGCTAAAGCGCGAATTGCTGTGGTTATTGGTTCTACTTTTCGTGTGAATTAAGTACAGTAATATACATGGCAGTGGTCAATATCCCCCATTTAGATACTTTGCGACAAACTTTCACTGAAGTTAATCCCTGTCGTGTGAGGTTGGTGTCTGGATGGTAGGCCAAGGAGATATATGACATGTAATTGCGTTTAGTAGACGCCATATGCATCGTTATGCCTTTTTTCAATCGAAATACTCATATTTAACGGAATTGTTGAAATTGTCCGAGAGATTATTTGTAAAAAGTGTCTCTTGCCAAAACTCAGCGTGTCTCCCTACAAAAAAATGACCTATGACGTATGAAAACCGAGCTGCGCATGCAAGTATGACGTAATTCAAAATGGCGCTGAAAAAGCACACAAACCAAACGAAAACTTGCTAAGTGTTACCGCGACAAAATTGATTATTAATTAGTACCAAAAACGCACAAAGCTTTGAATGACATTTTAAGAGAATTCATTTGACTGCCAAAGTTTCAGTTCAGTCAATAGCACGTTTTTGAAAGGACGTGAGTCAGTCGCTAACCGGTTTCAGTAGTTTAAGTCCACTAGTTTCAGCAGTGTTAAGCCGTCGAGTTCAGTTTCAAGAGTTCGTAGTTTACGGAAACCCTCCACAGAAGTAAGTTTAGTTCAGTCTTTTATTTTGATTCTTCTCCCTTGTTTGTTTAAGATTTCAGGGTATTCGAATACCTCAGTGATTGTCATGTAATTTTGTTCATTTCAGATCGAATAATTATATCACAGTCAATAAAACCTTGATTATCCGATACACGGTCTCTTCCGTACACTTTCAAGCCGTCGATACCTAACTGTCCACTAACGCTCACTCTATGCACAGAATACCCAAGATTAGAAATTGCCGTCTCCTTATGCCGAACCCAATACAAACGTCTGGAATGTTTTGTCAGCTGTGTTTTATATCCATGCGTGAAAATGTTGAATCAATGAGAGAATTTTATTGAGACATTTATCATACTTATCTATTCCTTTGTCTTTTTCAGGGGTCGCCAATGATGTAGGAAGCCGAGGGATGTCGTTTCAGATGACTTCAAATCGTTTCACGATTTGACGAGGCCGTCACTAATCTTCGTATAAAACTGCAAACACCTATAGCCCCGCTGATAGATAAGGCAGAAGAAAACTTGTCTTCGAGCTAAGCAATGAAACACAAACAGTTAATAACCCTCTAATCATCAAATTGGGAAAGCGCAAAGCTTTTCCCAGCCGACTTAATGCTGCCTATCTCCTTTTTCTAATCGATGGATCGTCGTAGTTAATGAAGCCGAAGTAATCTGTTTTGCAATTATAGCAGTCACTGTCGGAAAAAAAGCCTGGGAAACTGACTTAATGTTTTAACGGAACGAAAATATAGGCTTGAAAGTCCTGGGGTCAATTTAATAAAACTTTTACACGTGTAATTTACAAGTGTGGCTATTGTTCTCAGACTCTAAGACAATGGCTACACTTGTAAATTACACGTGTAAAAGTTTTATTAAATTGACCCCTGCGTGGAGATTTTTTGTGGTTTTTTGTAACTATAGCAGAGTTGTTTTAAAAGTGTGGTAATATTTCACTCAGAAAACCTTTTTTGTCCTCGTTGAAATATAGGACTTCCATCTATTTTCCATTGTACTTTATCTGTTGCTTAAAAACTTAAAAACTCCTGGACATCGATAGCTCATGGTGCACCAGTTTTCAAAACTGTCATTTTCCACAGACCCCAAACTATTCCACAATCCTTCTCACCGAAGCCTTCAACTTGAATACCAAAGGCTTGATCGTTTCTGGTCCAAAAAAGCTTTAATTATCTTCTCTCTTCAATTTTTTTCTGACTAAAGTGTATCCATCAGACAACCCTCTCAACTGGTTTGTCCTGTCTTTTCGGTTAATTTCTTCGTCCAAACTGAAAGCCTTTTTAGGAAACTGCAAAAAACGCGCTTGGGACCCCTCCTCATTACACGACTGTAGCAGATATCTCGGAATTCGGGTTTGTGTCAGTCTTAAAAAAAAAGTTATTCAATGTGGTGATCGCATTTGTTAGTAGTTGGTTAGCCTTGAAGCAGTAGCATAGTAAACCCTGGTAAAAAGAATCATTTTTCTTAAATACTAGATTATTGGATAATGCAATTGTAGATTTTTGATTGGCTTAGCCAGTATAGTATATTATACGTATGGTCCCTAGGAAAACAGTTAGTTTTTGTTTTCCCGAGAGTCCTGATGCTTCCCGAGACTAAGGCACGTGATCAAGAATCAACCAATCACAGTACTCGTTTTCTTGAGTGAAAGTCTAGGTACATAACAAAAGCTTTACCATGCTTTACAAATATCAGTAACTGTACCCATCAGTTTTTTTTTTCTACAAAATAAAGTTGGGAATATTTATTTATAGTTTGTAGCGTTTTTCAAAACAATTATTCCACACGGCGCTACGTTGGCTATCCAACAAGCGCGAGCGGCATAATTTTTTAATATACATAAGCAAAACAAAAAATTAGACTAAACTTTATTAAAAGGCTCCAACTGAATTAAGTCGCGCACATTGTGATGTGGATTTAGCTACTCGCTTAGCTCCATGTATGCAATGATTTGTGTTTTGGAAATGTCTTCAAAGATTTGTTGGGCCGCATCGTTTTTTATGAGAATGTATGCTGAAGTAATTTTGATGACAGTACACTAATTGAACAGAAACGACCAGGAAACCACATTATTCTCGTTGTTATCTCAGAGTCTTGGACAAAATAACTGAAGGCATTAGAACCTCCCCCCTGCCCCCCTCTGAAGTTTACGTGATAGCGCGCAAAATAGTCAGGACTCGACTTTCGGTGCTCATTTCGTCATTTTTAGGTCACTGTCAGAGGAGGTTGGACAGCAGCGTGCAAGGCCTCGTGGGAAATGTTTATTTGTCAATCAGTTGCCTCCAGACTTCAAGGGAAACACATCTCTGCGTTGTAATCAACTTGGACGCCATTGATAGACAGGACGCAAAGTCAACTTCCGAGTGAAGAGTTCCAGTTGCTTCTTCTTACATTGCTGTGACATGCTCAATTTATTTACTTTCTCTGTTCTAAGCCGGCTCTTTTTGATGATCAATGGGTTCGAGAAAAAATTCCTTTTGAAAGACGAATGTTCATTTTGCAACTGAGCGAGGAAATTAGATGGACTGAGCGAGGAAATTAGATGCTCTGAAGTCGGCGTCAGTTCTATTAAAAAACCCAGTCTTGATTTTGAGGTAGGGTATAAATTTTCTCGTTTTAGAATCATGCATTGTTGGAAATTTGTATGTATTTGAGGCTTGAGCCATCGTCGTTCTAGACTGTGTGAGAACAGATTTTCCTGGCTTAATTAGAATTACGGTGGTTTCGCCCCGTTGAAGTTCGCCCCACAGTTTACCAAAGTAGAGCGAGTTCGCCCAATGTTCGTACAGTCTTTTAGTCATGAAAAGGTCTTGACAGATCGTCGCTTTCGCTGAGTCACCGTGACCGGCCCTGGGTATCTCAATGCGAGCAAAACCTGGGAGGAGTACACTCTCCCCAGGTTTCACTCACTCAATTTGAGAAACCAAGATGGCGACCTATTCGTGAAAGAAATTGTAAAGAAAACTTTATTTGCACTGACCAACATATTTTGATCATCTGTAACACCTGGTTCAGCAGCTTAATTCAATGAAGCTGTGTACTAATAATGCACCTATCAATGTTAAGCCCCAGGGAGGCGGGGTCGGGCACGGGAGTTTGATCGTGAGGTCTGTCCACAGGGTAGGGATTTTGATCGTATGTGACGTCCCCAGGCTAACGATTTTGATTATACAAAGGACATTTTACCACCTTCACTTGCCGCTGGGTGGACATTTTGACCAATTATTTTGTCCCGGGGGTGGGGAATTTTAATTGTTTTAAATGAAAATGTCAAAATCCCCACCCCATGCAGTGCCTGAAGATAATATATAGGCAATTGATTCCTTCATGCTAATAATGGCAGCACAAATATAATTTTGGTGTTTCACGTATGTATGGAAGCATGATACAGTATTGTGTAATAACCCATCAACTAATCATGTCGATTTAAAGTGTCAATACTGTTTTGAGCCTTTTTGAACCCACATCAGCAGTTGTAATTTGGCGCCATATCACAAATTTTAACAGAAATCTTATTTGATGAGTGAGTTCTGAATCTTAAAAGAAGAAGAAAAACCTTAAATAATCGAAAAGTTCTTCTATCATAAACCACTCTCTCTTATCTCTTGTGGGGACAATTGACTGATCAACAAAAATACTTCATACACAACAATGGTTCTCCGGTTTTAGAGTGAAACAGGGTTTTCCGCGAGCTTGAACTGACTCTTGGTGCTTGTTTTGGGAGCTTCCCTGGCGTATCATCAGATGATATGTGCTGCCTCCTTGAGCTTCAATACATTTTCAGTAGCATTTAGCTCAGCAAAACATGAAAGATAGATCTTATCCGGCCACATTTTCCCCGAATACTCTTCGAAAAGAGGTAACATTCCGCGCCATTATGTCATGCGAACACAACAAATCTTGCAATCCTTTTTGCTGTATTTCGACTACAATAGAGACTTTTAGATCCACGTTTGCGGCTAACCTCAAACTGCTGGAAGTCACATGACTAGCGCTTGCCGTCACGTTCGAGGGTAAGTTTTGACGTTTTCAACGGCGGAAGGTAGGTTTTCACGTAAGTAATTTACCTCAGCTCTTTATGGCATGGAAGTTACATTATCCCACGTATGAACGGGGCAGATATAAAAAGCAACTTTATATCTTTAATTTCATGTGAATTAAACAATCAAAAGAGCCGTGGCTTTATTTATTTCGTTGACTGAAACATCAACGCTGAGAATCGAGGAAATTCAATATGGCGGCCTCCGCAGCTTTGCACTTGTTTACTTAAATCTAAATGCACGAACTATCACAACTTCTAACGCAAAACCGCAAATCTCAAACCTCAGTTTGCGGTTAGCCGTAAACGTGCATCTAAAGGTCTCTAATAACTCAAAATCCGTTCCGGGGGCAAGGGGCGGCGACCTATAAAATAGAAAAGCCATTTGTTATGCTATATAGTGTTGCATAATTGAAGACTTCAAAGTGAACACAAAGCGAGAAATCGATTTCTAAAAAGGGCACACTCGAAGCGTGTCAACAAAACAATGCAATGTGGGGCTTCGTAAAATATTATAAAAATGTACGATTAAAATTCGTCTTACCTTTAAATTGCCTTCATAGCAATATCCTTCTAAGGCACTTATTTTGAAAGACTTCTAGCTTCTGAAATACGCTCTTAGTTACTTTCCAAGATTCTGCCCCATAGAGTAGCACACTCGGGAAGTTGCTTTTAAAGATACGAACCTTTGTTTTAAGACTAATGCTACTGCTCTTCCATATGCTTTTCAATGATGTAAATGCACCTCTTGCTTTGCTGATTCTCACCTTTAAGTTAATCTCTATTTTGAAGTCCCTTCCCTGTCTATTGTCACTTTGGTTCCAAGATCATGACCTCACTATCTATCCTCGCTGTCTACCTCTTGCCACAACAATCCGCGGATCTCTTTCCCATAACTTAATTTCATGATGTGGTAAGTAATAGACAGTGAGGATATAGTACTATTCCAACCTTGGCCACGTCCTTTGGTTTTTTGGCAGGAATACCTCGACAGATAAAATTACCAAAAAAAAGCTCCCTTTACAACGACGGCGCGTTTAATCAACTAACGAAATTCGTCAACGGTTTCGGTTTGAGGAATCACGATTTTTTCCGAAGACGTCAGTGGAGTTGTTACTGGTGCCAAAACCGGGTAAAAAAAAACCTACTGTAAGCACACATAGAGACCCACACGTCAAGCACAAAGAGGTTATCTGCCCAGCTGTTTACCTAAGTAACCTGGAATAGGTAAATCAACTCGAACTTTGATGCAACAAATAAATCACTAGAAGAATTCAGTTTTATAAGAAAATTGTTCAAATTTTAGTAAGTACCTTTGACGATTATTATTAGCACTTACAATTTTGAGTTATTTCCAATTGAGTTCCTTGAAAAAGTCAGTTTTGAGTGAGGCAGGGGAGAGAAGTCAATGAGTCACTAACCTAAAAGAAACAAAAAAATCACACCCGTAAGTCGACCAATGAGAAAGAAAACTACTAATAAAACAAATTTCTACTTTCGCGCTAAAACACGTTGCATGTAGGTACTTCGAATTCTGTTTACCGATCCCGCTGTTTGTGATATTACTTGTTGCTAGGATAAATCGTTGATATTCGTCGAGGATTATCGAGAGGGTATAGCATTACAAAAGCCCTCGATTAACGCGGAGACACGTGATCTGTCAAAGTTGAAGAATGTTCAGCCCACATCATGATTCAAAGACCTGGGACGAAGTCGACAAGCGCTATTAACATTGTAGTTCATTCCTTCGAAAAACAAAGCACCCATTGAGAGTGGAGACAGGTAGGTTTTTAGTAAAGGGTAGTATTATGGTTTATCACACACTTTTTGTTTAGTGATCATGAAAAGACTTCCAACAAACAGAAGATGACAGAAGTTTCTGTCGAAACAATTCTTATAATCTTAAAAGTTTTGTCGTTTTCTTTAAAGGGCTCCATTTAATGAAAAACTCGAACCTTGTATGTCTTGGATAATGGAACCAAAAGGTCTAGACAGCAAAAAGCAAATCGTTATCTTTAAGAAGATTACGACATTTTTTAATGTCCAATACATGTTTCGATGTTACGAACGTCATCGTCAGTTACAGAATATATGAAAAATCGTTAGGACTATATAACAACTAGGCGAAACATGCATAATCACACATTTACTAAGCTCAGAACGTTGTCGTCAATCTTACTCTGCGGATTGTTTCGAAATCCTTGATTCCGCCTCTACTAAATTTGAACAAGTTCATCACGTCAACCTGACACTTACGCTTTAGGCTTTACATTCTCAGTTCAAACACTTTGTAACTCACTCAAATATGTAATTTTTGTCACTTGATTATAATTAATTATACATGTTTCGCCTAGTTGTTCTATAGTCCTAACGGTTTTTCAAATATTCTGTAACTGACGATGATGTTCGTGACATCGAAACGTGTCTTGGAAATAAAAAAATGTCGTAATCTTCTTAAAGATACTAACGATTTGCTTTCTGCTGTCTCGACCTTTTGGTTCCATTATCCACGACATAGAACCCTGATATGAGGGACGTCTCAACCTTGTATGTATAGTGATTAAGAAAAGTAAAACCCACAAGAGGATACTATAAATAATCACACCAGTGTTCACGGATCTCCGAGTTTCGAAGTAAGAGTTTGGCAAACTGTATTATCTTTCTTTGCCCTCTCTGTTGCTAGAGT